>NC_090725.1:91326623-91389123 GCF_036898095.1 Palaemon carinicauda | reverse complement strand
ATTATCGTGATTTGGAATTTTTTCTCAAATAGGCTATTTATTATGAAATTATGTTAATAAAATGTAAGGTAAATATCGTCTGGTTACATTTATTATCAGGCACCGTACGTAAGCCTACCAATGCACAGTACTTGAAAAGACAATAGATTTGATATGTTTTGTGGTGCTTGACTCGCAAACTTTGTACAGCTTTGCACATACAGAAAATTTATTTTTTTAAACCAGCGACCACATAAATGAGGAATTGCACAATTCAAACAAGCATAATTCGGGACCATACCGTATAAGGTTTTAGGAGCTCATGCTCCTATTACCAGTACGCAGTTCCATACAAGACTGAGCACGGGAGCTGCTGGTCAGGATATTAGCAGCTGCCCTCGTCCCTCTCCTTCTTCGGGACGTTCCGGAGATGCTTTGAGGATACCATTGCATAAGATGTCCCTACTAGTTGATACCTGCCTCTTGACCTAGATCATCCCACACTCAGAATGATCTTATGACGTCAAGATCTTCCATCTCGGTCATGTTTGAAGGATTGGTGTGGCTTATTCTGCTACAGGAGCAGGATTGCCTGATGTAACTTCCCCCAGTGTGGCCATAACTACAATGGGTGCAATTGACTACTCCAATATCCCACTGATATGATGACGGCTGGGAAAAGGAAGAAGAGGTTGCTTCCCCCCTCCCCTCCTAAGGTCATTTTGACCTCTCCTTCAGAGTAAGAGTCTTTAGTTGCTGGCCATCTTCTGAAGGTGAAAAGGGAGCACTTCTCCTGTGCTCAACCACTGGTATCCCATTCACACAAGCTTGAAAAGGGTACTGCCAGTTCTCGCTGGGAACAGTCACTAGTTGAGAGCACAAAGTGCATCCAGACCCCCTTCCATGGCAGAATCTCCAGAGACTTTTTGAGAAGGACAAGACAGAACCTCAGAGAGGCATAAACTCTCACGAGGTCCAGAAGATGTGGGTCATGGGTGCCTTGCAAGTATGGTAGTCCAGGATGAGCCTCCAGGCTTCTTCAGCAACAGACTTTTCTGGTGGAAAAGTCCTTAGTGGGACGGCTGACTGGTGATCGACCTCGCCATTTTATTCAGGTTTGCCCTACAAACACCATTAAAGATGAAGTTAGTGAGACAAGCAATCATGAGAAACAACTTTATGATCTCGATAGATATGCGAGACACACACTCAGATCTCTGTCCATCATTCATTGAGAAAGCTCCTTCGGTTTTCCATCTGGGGTAAGGTTTACCAATTCAAAGTTCTGTGCTTTGGATGGGCAACTGCCCCTTTGGTATTCACGAGTCTTTAAACTTGTTACGGTATGGGCACATGCCAATGGGATCAGGTTACTAAGGTACCTGGACAATTGGCTGGTCCTTTTGAACTTCAAGAGAGAAGTCGGGCCTCACCCCCGAGCAGACAATGGAATACCCGTGCATGCACATAGATAAGGTGGCTGGAAGGGTGTTTCCTGTCAGACAACTAGATTGCCAGATTTAGGAGGATAGCACACCTGCTCCTCCATCAAAAGCATCTTCCAGCTCAACAATAACAACAACTGTTGAGTCACTTGGCATTCTTATGAAAACTTGTCCCTCTGAGTTGGCTGCATTTAGTATCTCTCTCGGGGTGCCTCAAGAGACACTGGAACCAGAGCAGCAACTCTACTTGCCATACAGTTCCAAAGAATCAGAAAAGATCGAATCTCCATTGATGACTAAAGGATGGGAATCTTTGGAAAAGTGTTCAATTAGAATGCCTCCTCCCAGAACTACTCCCATTCTCAAATGCTTCAAATAAAGGCTGGAGAGCCCATCTGTTGAATCAGGTGGTGGCTGGACATGATCTCAGGTGGAGAAGAACATGGACATCAACCTTCTGGTAATGAAGGCAGCTCTAACATAGCACTGCAATCATTTCAACAGTACCTCATAGGCCACTGTATAGCATTGATGAGTGACAACATTACCGTAGTGGCATACGTCAGCACTTTTGCCAGTTGACAAGGTAAACTCGCAAATAGGCATTGAAAACTGGCTTGAAGCTGTTGGCAAGATTCATTCCAAGCAAAAGGAATGTAATTACTGACAAGCTCAGTTACCATGAACAGGTTGTAGGGTCAGATTAGTCCCTTCATCCTCAAGTGGCAAGGAAGATTTTGACTTTGTGGGATTCCCCAATGATCGACCTACCGTATTTGCAACAAAGCTGAACAACAAGCTGTCAGTGTATTGTTCGCCGGTTCCAGATCAGGCAGCAAAATTGGAGATGCCCTTCAATACCCTTGTAATGGCTTAGGCATTTATGCTTTTCTGCCATTCTGCCCAATTCACAGAATAATCAGCAAACTATGGTCAGCTCCAAACCTCAGGATAATGTTGATAGCACCCAAGTGGCCACAAGCAAAATGGTTCCCTAGCCTTTTCAAGCTGTTGAACGAGACTTTGCAGGAGTTGCCCCATTCACCCAACTTTCTATGTTTACCCCACATGCAGAGAAACCACAACTCGTTGACATCCCTGTTGCTTCACGAGTGAAGATTATCCATCATCTCAGAACAAGAAGCCTTTCATAAGGCTCGGCACAGATGTCTGGATACCTCCATGGCAGTATAACAGGTCTAGTGGCCAGTCTTTTGTGGTTGTTGTCATCGAAGAGGTATCTCTCCTCTTGGAGCTTCTACAGTATTTCTTTAATTGTGAACTTCCTCATTTTCCTACAAAGAGAAAACTCCTTTCAGTCTTGGTGGTAAAAGGCTTTCATTCAGCCTTTAGCCAGGTTTTTAGATTGAGTGGTGTAGACCTTTACTCTTCCTGGGAGCTGTCAATGGTAACGAGAAATTTGAGAAGTCCTGTACTCCTCGGGAAATGAAACCTCCCACTTGAACTGTAACCAAGGTTCTCAGGTCCCTAAAAAGGGCTCCATATCAATCATTAAAACACACGTTGGATAACAAACTTACTCTGCCTCACAATCTAGATGTCTAAAAGAGTATCTAGGAGTGCAGGAATGTGAAATTTTTGTAGAAGAAGGGTGTTAGTAAATAAAGAATTTGAGGCTTTATGAGAGGATCTCAAATCTGTAACAAGCTGTGCACCATCAGAACCATTAATGAATGGAACACTATACCCTCTGACAGGACTTGAGAAGTCAGGCTATGATAGAAATAGGGCACATAACAAAAGAATTACTGCCTGGAAGTGGAGACTTCCAGGCCTTCTGGAATCACAAAAGAAGCTAAAGTTGGGTTTTTTTTAGTTTTTTAGCTCATCACTATTAAAACTGAAATTTCACAAAATTGTGTTCGGGGCTGGCACGCCATTATCATCACCATCCCCACTATAATCAACTACCCTAGTCTTCCCTGGATCTCCCTCTGAACTAAGAAAAGTTTCCTTTGGTCGGCAACCACTGAAACACTTTTCCATGACAGTGAGGCCTTTGCAATCATCTCAACGGTTATCTATATCACAAGACAAAGAGAAGGCAGATCATGATTGCCCAGAAATGATTCCCTTGACCAATATACACAGTAGTTACTAACAAATCCTAAATAAGATATCTTTAAAAACAGTAAGAAACTAACTATCACGAGAATGGGGCTGTGTCAAACCAATGTAACACAGAGACAGAAAAGATAAAGGACCTGTGACTTGATAAGCCTCAGTGGTATCCCCTAACTGCTTGATTGTTTCATTACTTTATTAGAGGCATAAGTCTATTGAAAGGAAAGAAAACCGGAAATTTTTTAGTTTTACACGAAAACAGGAATTTTTTTAGTTTTACAACAAAGTGTCAATAAAATCAAGTTTCCAGAGAGAAGCCATATGAACATCAGGGGAGGTTTATAGAAATTAAGAAAAGTTGCTTCACATCCAGGTTATTTGTTTACAGTGAGAGTTACTTCTTTAATCAAACTAAGTCTTATACAAAAGGATCAAAATAATTTGCATACTTGTGTAATATGGGAATTCTAGTCTTGAAAGAAGCTTGTTTTAGTATGAAAATTAACTTCCAATCACTTCTGATTATTACCCAGGTCTCATATGAATATAGATAGTTGCCACTAAAATTAGCAATACCTTCTATATGCTCTATGCATGTGTATAGATCTCTGGGTATGTATATATGCTATGCATGTTTATAGATCTCTGGGTATGTATATATGCTATGCATGTATATATGCTATGCATGTATAGATGCTAAGCATGTTTATAGATCTCTGGGTATGTATCTCATCAGGAATATACTGTACCTAGAAAGGCATAGACCCACTTTCAATGTATAAAACTGAAGAGATTTACTGAATTGCACTGCAATAAAGTACTTTGAAATCAGTTTTGTTCATGCAGAATTTTCGCTGAGTTCACTCAAGATACTTTGCGTAAATTTATGTCTGTTTGATGGTACACTCGGGCACATTATTCTATCTATTTCTCTTCCTCTTGTTTTGTTAAAGTTTTTATAGTTTATATATGAGGTATTTATTTTAATGTTGTTACTGTTCTTGAAATATTTTATTTTTCATTGTTTCCTTTCCTCACTGGGCTATTTTCTCTGTTGGAGCCCCCTGGCTTATAGCATCCTGCTTTTCCAACTAGGGTTGTAGCTTAGCAATTAATAATGATAATAACAACTTCTGAAAAATCGGCATACCATTTTGCCTCTCACTTATTATGTTTTAAATGAATATTCGACTTCACTGGCCATCACTCATGATAATGCTTTTATTTACTAATTTAATATTATTCCTTTTATTTCTTATTTCTCTTTCAAAAGTGAACATGTAATAATTATCGTTGCCATTCACATATCAAAATTCTGTAGGACTAATGGTATTATAACATAGCATATATACCTCTTATTAATTAAAAACTTTTTTTTCCTCTTTTCAATTTTTTTTTTTATTGGCAATCAGTAAAAGATAACATGTAAGACAATGATTAATATGTTTACATGTACTAATAAACTACTAGTATGCAATTTTGTGATAAATCCTTTCACCATATGTATGACAATTATTACAGGTCCTTTTTGAAAAACCTCTAACAATGTCTTTTTTTTTAGTTACATTTCCGCGCGAGTTCAACCACTTAGTGTAATAGTGGACATGTCACTTTGTTACTGCCAGACAGACTGCTCTAATTGACATGTATCCACGTAACAGTGGATCACTATACACACATTCTGTTTACGGATTTGGTTGGGGGGAAAAACTACGGCTGAAATTGAAAATATGCGAATTTACGACCTCGCGAACATAGAATTTTCATGCCAACGAATTTAAATGATACCACAGTACTATAATTGTTTTATATTCATTAACATCCCAAGAAGTAGTGCAAAGAAAATTCTTCTTTATCAGTTTTGTAATCATCTAACAGAACTTCATGTCACCTAAGTTACATTTTTATATTTGATACACAGTCAGAAGTTGAGAAACCTATTACCATATACCTGTGAATGTAACTTTTAAGGGAATTCAAAAGGCAACATGTATGGAAATTTTGATTTTCCATCCTGCTTAAGAACCTTTGATATCTACAGTTTTTAAGTTATTGAATCAAACCTAATGAAAATATTTTGTATCAATTCGGTTTTAATGTTAATTCAGTATGGGAAGTGCAGATTTTTTAGTATTCTTAGTACCTGTATACACTCAAGGTTTATAAACATTGAAAAATAAAATCATATGAAGTTGACTTATTTTTAATAACTACTGTATTCTTATTGCAGGCAAGGGAACTCTACGAAACTGCTAGTCATTTGGGCCATGGTTGGGCAACCTACAACTTAGCTGTTATGTTAATTGAAGGTCAAGGAGGTATCAGTGATAGTATAAAGGCTCATTCGTTGATTATAAAAGCAGCAAAACTTGGTGTGAAGAGAGCTCAGATGGCTCTTGAACAGATGCAAAAGCCAGAAGAAGACCAAGGTAAGCTAGAAATAATTTTTTATAGTTTGGTTACCTTCTATTTTCTTTTATTTCAGTGAAACTTACCCAGGACTCAAATTGTTATCTTAATAATTTACAAAAAAACAGCCACAACCAATCTACCCCATTCACCAAAATATAAGAACTCCTTACGGTGAGTGATGCCGGCTGCTATTCTACCGGTAACACCAAAGCTTTCTAAATCCCGATAATAAATACAACAGCAATACCGCCATACCTCAAAGTTCATTATTTTGGTTTTTTGCTAGGGAGACCCCAGATATCATTTAATTGATTTATTTTTTCCAGGACACTCTCAGCATCTCATCTGTCATGATCAGAGTGCTTTTCAATGTTTTGTTTTGCTTTTCCCCAATTCATAAGGACTTAAAAATTACTGTAATTTATATAAAACATATGTTTCATTTCAATTGTATTTTTTTCTGCCAAGTCAAAAACTCCAGTTTTAGATTATAAGGAGTATTTTCTTTCAACCTTTTTCTTATACAGTAATTATTTTTTCCATACCTTTTCAGCTCTTCTACTGTACTGTATACTGCTGTTGTAATAAAGTAATACTTTCCATAATAATAAGATAATAATAACCATGATAATAACAGTAAAAAAATAATGAAAGGGCAAACAAAACAGATTTTGAAGCAAAGCGAAAAATCTATTTTTGGGTGAGATGGCCATGTCGTCCTGATGGAAGGTTCCTTTAGGCAGCTTTCTAAGGGATATTTGGCTACAGAGATACTCCCAGAGAATTGACAATAGGTCTCCAGAATTCTAACTCCTGGCGCGAGTATCCTTAAAATTTTTCTCAAGGATATCGCATAATATCAGGGGACGTATTTCTTGATACGACACATGGCAATCTTCACCCCGAATAGAGTTTTCGCTCTGAGGGGGAAGAGTGGCAAAATTGAAGGGGAGCTGTCATCAAGGTTACACAGAGGATTCCTTTCCCGTACTGCTACAGGGTCCAATATGGCTCCCATTCCTTGTAGCAATTAAGCATGGTGGCTACAGATAGAGTAGTTTTGGGTGGGGATTGATGTACAATCCTTTTCTTAGAAAAGGAGGGTGGGTCCAACAGGACGACATGGCCATCTCACCCAAAAATAGATTTTTCGCTTTGTTTCAAAATCCGTTTTTTGGGCTCAAGCCATGTCGTCCTGATGGAAGCTTACCAGAAAATTACTTGAAAGTACTGTATCTGTGGGTTTGTATAAGTGCCTTAACCTTGGGTCAGCTTCTATATGGTCATCCAGACCACATAAATATATAACGTTACCGTTATACGTCATATCCACTAAGCATGGAACAATCTTAGGGCTTCCTGCCCCCTGCAGGGAAATGTCATCCTCGACTATAGAAGCAGCAAGGTTTGTATATATATTGGAACAAATGTAATTATCATTCAATTATTTTGTTCACACGTATATGCACCTTCAAGTATAAACTTTACTTTAGGAAATTAAGTAAAAAACTCCGTCTAATTTTATTCAGCTACTTTGGGGCGAATAGGATACAAATACACCTTCAACATTTATTTGAAGACAACATAAATGTAACAACTAGTGTATTAAATTAGAATCAGTATTATACATCCAACATATAAAAGGTATAGATATTTATCACCTGAAAGGGAAGAAATATCATTAGCCACTCCAAATCAGTTGAAAAATTATAAAGATAATTTCACTGTAAATGTTGGATAAGTATCAACACTGCGTACAAGTGTACACATGGCACTGGTGTCATTGGTATGATTCTGCACCTATAAAGAACAGTCCTAGTGTCACCAGGGTGACACTTAATAAAAGGTATTACACTGCAAGCTGTTAACACCTTTTCACCCAAACTGAAAGAGTCCCAAACAGTTCACTGTTCATCGCAGCACTAGACAACAGGTTTGACAACACTACCTGCCGCCACCACAAAAGGCTCTAAGTCGTGCACTTGCTTCGCATAATGTTTATAGAAGACTCTAGAGGATTTCCAACCAGTGTATGAGCGGAGTCTCTCAAAGTCCATATACTGAAAAAAGTTCAGTGAGGAAGCAATCTTTCTCGGATCATGACCTGCGGGTGTACTATCAGGATCCGCTCTGCGAATGAAGTAGGTGAGCTTCGCCCTATGTTGTTTCAGGGATAAGTTTGATCCTGAGGTTTCGCCTTTGAAGAGCTGTCCTCCCCTGAAGTCTGAAGTTCTTCGGAGATAGACCTTTAGAGACACTACTGGACATAGAGAGACACCTTCCTTCAGAGGGCAGCGGGAGTACACTGTGCGCAATTCGCTACAAAACAAAGAAATGGGTAGCCATATTGGATCCTGTAGTAGTATGGGAAGGGGATCCTCTGGGTAACCTTGATGACAGCTCCCCTTCAATTTTGCCACTCTTCCCCCTCAGAGCGAAAACTCTATTCGGGGTGAAGATTGCCATGTGTCGTATCAAGAAATACGTCCCCTGATATTATGCGATATCCTTGAGAAAAATTTTAAGGATACTCGCGCCAGGAGTTAGAATTCTGGAGACCTATGGTCAATTCTCTGGGAGTATCACTGTAGCCAAATATCCCTTAGAAAGCTGCCTAAAGGAACCTTCCATCAGGATGACATGGCTTGAGCCTAAAAATAAACAGTAACTTCATAGCTAACCCTTGCAGACTATTCTGAGCTGAACTCATGGCATATAAAGATATTACCAATAAAGATCATTAAAACAGGTCCTAAATGCATGCAGTACAGTTTATGTTAAGTAATTACCCTCATATACTTGAATAATTTTCTTTTAGATAATAAAGTATGTTATTTAAGATTGAAAAATAAGGATATCAGAATTTATATAAAATTTCTGTTTAGTAATCGCATGACTTTTGTTTTCAAATTTTCTTTTTCAAGTAAGCATCATCATCTCCTCCTACGCCTATTGACGCAAAACAGCCATCTTTAAATGTATCATAACATAACATAAAATATGTTCAATTCCACTCAAACTTTTGTTTATACTTGCAGTGAGAATTAAAATAAAAAATCTTTTGTCTTTATAACCAGTTTTTTGGGCTCAAGCCATGTCGTCCTGATGGAAGTTCCTAAAGTAGCTTCCTAAGGGATATATGTTACTACAGTGATATTCCCAGAGAATTCAACCTTCAGGTTCCAGAATTCTAACTCCTGGAGCGAATATCCTTAAAATTTCTCTCAAGGGTATCGCATAATATCAGAGGACGTATTCTTGACACGCCACATAGCAATCTGCACCCCAATAGCGTTTACGTTTCAAGGGGGACGTGGCAGAATAAATAGAAAAGGGGGGCCGTAACAAGGTTACCCCCTTTCTCGTACTATTATTGACCACCACCACAGCGCCATTCCCAAGATGGCAGACATTCCTAATTTTGTAGCGATTTCGCTCAGTGGTGTTCCCTGTTGATCTAACTTTTCGATCGAATTGCAAGGATTTTTATTATGCATTCTCCAGCTTCTTTTGCCTCCGGAAAGTTGAGTATTGGGTCTTTACAATGAAAAATTTTTAGCTCCCGTTTCACAGTGAAATTAGAGTAATTTATTGTGTTAAGAGCTAGCCTATACCAGAGGCGCTATGAGCGCTGTCGTTCGTTAGGCATGAGTTATTTAGTAAGTAGAACGACTTCCCGGTTTTTAAATAGCATGAATTAATTATTTAATTACGTAAGCTATTTAGGCAAATTATTCTTGTAAGGATATTTATAATGTGCATAATTTTCCTTTCCATGTCGATCGTATAGTTAGAGTTTCGGTGAGTGAGGTAACCGAGGTCTCATCTCACCTATGTAACCTAACCTAGGCGTTCTATTATACGTTCAGACATTTCCCCGGTTACCCTCATGTATTGTGATTTCAATTATACAGAGATAGTTATCTCTTAGAATTGGATGAACTTTACACGTCTCCAAGAGGAGATTTAAGGATAATCTCTCTTCCCTCTGAGTGTAGCTTTAGGCTACAACCTAAGTGGGTCGGCCTCGAATTTTTAATTCAGGCATGACTTTCCTACGTTTTTTTCTGCCCTTCCCTTGTAACCGCAGATGCAGGTTTTTGGGGGTTTTGGCCAGAATCTCAGAGTATTTAGTCTGTGGTCGGTAGCTGACTGGCAAGATGAATAAAATTCTTTTGTTAGGTTAGGCTGCCGACATAGGAGGCTAGACCTCCCTAGGCCACTCCTGAAGGGTCTGTACGATATGACCCTTCTCCCTGTGACCTAGCAGACTAGTCCTGTGTCAGTTGACCCTAAGCTGAAGAATAAAATTCTTCTACTGCTTAGGGGACACTGGCACTAGAGCCCAGTTTCCTTACCGTTTAGAGGTGGTGGCGAAAGTGCTACCAACCTCTTTATCGTATTATTCTAACCCTAGGCTAAGGAATAGAATTCTTTAGCCACATAGGATAGTTCTAATACAGGAATGGAGTTTTGTTAGGTAGGGCAGGACAGACTACGGCCAGCTCCTGCTGTACCTTTCACAGAACCCTCTTTCCCTTCCCTTCTATTATTTTTATATTGCCGAATCCCGGCAACCTTACTGTTGCTGGTGGGTTGCCGGGAACGACCAGACTCCCCCTCTATAGCAATTGACAGCTGCCGGCCGGCAGTCATGTCAGCTGCCGGCCGGCAGTCTTAACATCTGTCGGCCAGCAGTAATGACAGCTTGAGCTGCTGACCATATCAGTTGCCGGCCGGCATTCATGGCTACTGCCGGCCGGCATTCATGGCTACTGCCGGCCGGCAGTCATGGCTGCTGCCAGCCGGCAGTCTTGGTGGTTGCTGCAGGCAACCAGAGCAGCTGCTGCCCATGTTGGCTGTGAGTGGTTAGTCCCTTCTGTTACCAAAGGTTCTTAAGTCCTCCCTTGACCTGCTAGCAACAGTGGCTGCTGCCGGGGTGCTGCCTACCAGGCCGGCACAGAATGGTGCTTACTCAACCGGCAGCACGCCGACTGTACTGATTCTGCCGGCCGACAAGGTATAGACATAACCTTGCCGGCGACAGTACTGTAGCTGGATGGAAGCTTCAATGTTATATTCTCCCCTTCCATTGGAACCATCTCTCTGGAGAAAGGTAGTAAAATTAGACTTTTACATCCCTTTTACTGTATATATACATAGTATTAGGTAACCTGTTCTCCATGCTATCTCTCTCTCTCTAGCTAGCAGACTGGATATGCCGGCTGAACTACAGTATATGTTTATACAGGTAGTTAGTATTTTTGCAGTATAGGATATACTAAAAATAGAAAACTTCTGTATATATTATACTAGTACCGTTTTTCCAATATATTTTGTATATCCTACTCAAATATTTGTGGAACCCTATCTTATTTTGAAAGAATTTAATTTCTTCAATATTCTGATTAGAAATCAGTCTTCAGATTACCCTGCAATATTAAAATTTTTTCAAGGACTGGAGGTTACACTCCTAACCCTTAAAGGGCAGAGCCCTTATCCTCGAGTCTCCATAATTAGGAAACTCTATGTTTTAATTTTGTAAAGGAGGTCACAACAAATAGGTTGGGTGGGATACACAAATATATGTCTTTCATTTTCTCCAGTCCAGTTGGCATCATGCCAGCTGGACCGTGCAGTCAGCTGATTGCCATATAGGCAACACATTAGCTGGATCACACTATATATAATTATACAGTAGCCAGTAAATTGCAATATAATGCATACTGCAAATAGAAAACTACAGTATGATTATACATCAATTATTTCTAGCATATTTTGGGTACCCTCACGCGAGCTTATGCTGCGGCCGCTTTTACATTAAAGGAATAGTGTTTCTTCATTAAGCTGATTGAGTAATCAGTCATCCGTACCCCACAGTATTTAGAATGAAAGGGACAGTGAAGTATACAGTGAACCCTCGCTACTTCGCGGTTCGACCATCGCGGATTCACCACTTCGCGGATTTTTTCCATAACCCATATATATACAGTAATATATATATATATATATATATATATATATATATATATATATATATGTATGCATGTATTTATGTATATATGTAGGTATGTATGTGTATACATATAAATATATATATATATATATACACACACACACACATATATATATATATATATATATATATATATATATATATATATATATATATATATATATATATATATATATACATATATATATATATATATATATATATATATATATATATATACATATATATATATATATATATATATATATATATATATATATATCTAAAGTAGGAAGATGTGATGTAGTTCTAAGGGAAAAGTATGGGAAATATGTCTGGGTAATAAGCAAAGCTCTACCTCCAGTTTGTTTCTACATTATGTTCAGAGATAAATGTAAACAAAACATTGGTTGCCATTTTTTATCGTGCTTTTTAGCATGTTTAGGAAATGCATGATATAAAATCACCTTTAATATTTGTGCCTGTTTTAGTTTAGGGTACTGTAGTACATGCATTAAGTGTTCTGTACATTAAAGGGTAGTTTGTTAACAGTACTACGTACAAGGGAAGGTTTTAAAAGTCTGAATATACATGTTGAATAAATAGGAAAATATGGTGTCACTACTTCGCGGATTTTCACCTATCGCGGCCGCGACTGGAACCTATCTACCGCGATAAACGAGGGTTCACTGTACATTTCCCTATCCCTAGGGGTTAGAAAAAACCCCTTTTTTCAGTTGGAGTTCCTTTGAAAAAGGAAATTCCTAACATTTAATACTGGGGGGAGGTATCAGCATTTGCTTGCAGGGGATACACAAGTATGTGTCTCCTACTATCCCTTTATAGCTTGCTATCCTAAGCTATTTTCTTAAGATATGTCTTTTGATATATTGGTTACCAGTGAGATAATCAATTGTATACTCATTCTGTTTTCCTTTCTTTACAGGAGGAACACCAGATGTCATGTGTTGCAATCGTCTGCAAAAATAAGAGTAAGTGTTTTTACGGACATAATGCATGCAGGTTTCATGCCCCCTGCAATATTATTTTCGAACACCTGCAGTATTGGAACCCGCAGGCCTGCAAAGTATGTCGGGCCCTATTGTCCGAGGGTTTCAAGAATCCCAAGTCGGTAGAGACTAGGGAGGCAGCTCGTTTCAAGTTCCGCAACTGGGTGAGAAGCTTTCAGAAAATCTCTCCGGGACCTTACCTGCCTAACGACAAGATGCGTAGGTTACTATTTCCAACAGCGAGTAAGGAAATAGTAGTGCCCCAGACACGAGGTACTTCTCCCGACGGCCAGATAACCTTCGGGAAGGAGGGCAAAAAGCGCCCACGGGAAGAAGGGGAGAATGTCAGGTTGGAATTATCTCTGTCCAAACCGGCTCAAGAGCCAGCGACATCGATATCTCCGCCTTCTACCCCTATATTAAATGGAATGGACAAGTTATGGGCCCAAGTGAAGAATCTAGTAGAAAATTTGTGCAATCAGAGCACAAAGCAAGAAGCAAAATGCAAGGTAGAGCTTGGTAAAGCTCCACTTATCGCTCCTTAGGGATTGTAGAAACGACCCATGGATCAAAACCTCCTGACATGCTCCAAAACCAATCCCTGGAGGTTTGCGGAGCTGATGCCGATTTTAAACGGCAAACTCTACATCTTGGAGAAGATGGGTGCTGTTCCTTTGGACAAGATCCAGTTCTGGCCAAGCTTTGACACTTTCCCGAACTGTTTCATTAGACTGAAGGATAACCAAGATCAGGAAAAGGAATGGAAACAAAGGAGGTTATGATTCTCGACCATGATAAAGCACAGGCTATCCTATCAAGTACCATAGAAAAGGTGGGTTACTCGGTGTCGAAGGTATTCACACCAGGTAACAGGCACTCTTCCTTTCTTGCTCCTGCTTCAATTTCATTCCCCTTTACGGAGAAGGCATTTAAATATGTCACTGAGGCAGTAGAGGCAGGTAAACCGTGTTCTACACTCAAGGAGTGTGAACCTCTGTCACTAGCTTTTCCCAGACAGGAGAAGAACTGGAAGGAAGCCCATTTAACCTTTTTCAGTAGGAAGACTTGAGGCAGATGTCGCCAGTCGACAATTTAAGGAAAATCTCCCTAAATTATCTGAGTTTCTCTTACAGGATGAACAAGAAACAAAGGAGAGACTTGCAGCCTCCCTATCTCTACAGAACTAGAGTTCTGCTCAGCTCATCAAGATACCCCAGACATGCTCAAGGTCTTAGCCAAAATACATATGGCTACATTGGTAAAAGACCTTTATGCCTTTATAAAGACTAGAAGAACATGTAAGGAGTTTGCTAACGCGACAGCGAAACACGAAACAAGGAAGCTAATATCTTCCAACATCTTGGGTAAAGACCTCTTTCCAGACGAGGTAGTCAGGTAAGTGATTAAGAACGCCACCACAGAGAAAGTATGACTTCTCCAAAAGTGGGGCATCCTTTCAAAAAGAGAATCTTCCAAGGTTGTAGGTCCCAAACCTAAGAGGAAGATGGAAAGTCTGGAAATCCATTTCGAGCTGTCCAACAACACTTTACAGTTGTAGTGACCGCGCTGCCACAGGCAGGTGGTCGAAAATATATTCCAACTGATCAGTCGAAGCATAGAAATGCTTCTAGGAGGAGGAAGGTTCCTTTAGGATCGCTGGACTTTCCAACTGATCAGTCGAAGCATAGAAATGCTTCTAGGAGGAGGAAGGTTCCTTTAGGATCGCTGGACTTTCGATCCTTGGGTCCATGGCCTAATTAAGTTGGGACTAAGATGAGAGGTGGAGATGTCTCTACCACCATTTCCTCAACTCCTCCTATAATCCAAAATCCTCCTGGAGGAGTTTACCTGAGAGCTCTAAAGCATACAGGTGGTAAGGAAACTATAGTCCACTGAATTCCAGGGAAGGCCGTTGTGTGTTTACGAGAAGGACTCAAGAAAATTCAGTCATTCGGGACTTGCCGCCACTCAACAAGTCCAAATAAAACAAGTTCAGAATGTTTATCCTCCTGAGCATGAGGACCCCGTTGCAGAAAAGGGTGCCTATAGTCTTACCAGACCTAAAAGTTGTCTATTGGCAACTTCCAGTAAATCACCCTCTCCCCTCCTATCTAGGATTCAAGTTACACAAAGTGACATGCTTCCTAGGAAAGATACTCGTTAGACTAGACAGAGTCCGAGATATCTTCATAAAATTGGCAGACACAGCCATGCAATAATTAAGCCTAAGAAAGGTTCAGGCAACAATGTTCCTGGACGAGAGGCTGGGGTGGGCAGCACCCAAGTTGGCTGGTCTATGAACATCCAAGGAAATGATCTGGTCCCCAGATCATCGCAGATGCTAGATAAGCTTCAATAGGTCTCGATTCTCTCCAGCTCAAGGGTTGCAATGGCTAAAAAGCCATTGAAGCCTGTGGTCACACCAACTCTCCTTTCCTTTGGGAATGTAAAAGGAGATGGCAAGGTCTGTCAAGAGACTCTGGTAATCAGTAAGATTCCCAAAACGCAAACAGGGAGGAACTCTGATCTCTCTCCAGTTCGCAATAGAGATAGGCCCAGTGCTAAGAGCACTGCTGCAAGATGCGTTGAGAGTCTGGAGAAAACAAGCATCAAACACTCGAAGAGGCCTAAAAAGACTGATATCGGTCCTTCCTTAATCGCTTCCCTAACAAAGGTCAAAGCCCGAAAGTTCCAAGACCATGTTGGTCTAGTCATGAGTAGGGAAACTCTCTCCAGGCAGATCAGATTGTCTACGGCTGATCTGGGACCCCGAAGCGATAACGAGACGCTGCAATCGACAATGCTAGAGAACGTCTCATACAGTCTAGGTGTTGATGACCATCCCTTATCTAAGGGGATGGCACCTGTCAGTAGTTCATTTACAACCGATCCGCAATGTGACAGTGGATGCTCTACTCAGGCTCAAGCCGATAGAGTTGGAATGGTCAACGGACGCAGACCTATTCTCTCCCAGATGGGTACAAGTCCCAGAACTGCAGTCCGACCTCTTCATTACGAGCATCATCAAGGAACTACCTTGATACGGCCCCATACAAGGATCCTCTAACAAAAATGATAGACATCATCTCTCTGAAATGGAAGGGATACACTTAGGATTTCCAGTTCATCCCATTCAATCACTTGCTGAGAGTCCTCAACATGCTGAGATCCTTCCAGGTAGGAGTAGCCCTGTTGGCTCCCAAGTAGCCCAAGAGCAACCTGTCCTCCTTGAGGAAGGAACGGAGGCTGAGGCTGTCCCTAGTTCTGAACACAGGACGACTTTGGAAGGTTCAGAGATTAATTGCTGTCGATTTATCACAGAGAACCCGAACCCTTCATTGCATAATTTTCTTGCCATAGCGGTTAAGAAAAGGTTTGGGATCTCAAAAGGCAATATAGAATTCTTAGAAGAATACAAGTCTAAGTCAACTAAAAGACAATATAAGTCATCATGGAAAAAGTGGGTTGCTTTCGTAAAAGCAAAAGGACCGAAAGAGATTTCAATGAACTTCTGTATGTCCTTCTTTATCCATCTTCATAACCAAGGTTTGGCGGCCAACACGATAACGACGTGCACGTCAGCCTTGACTAGACCTCTTCTATATGCCTTTCAAGTGGACTTGGCGAATGAGATCTTTAATAAGATCCCGAAGGCATGTGCAAGGTTTAGGCCTGCAACACCACCAAAATCCATCTCTTGGTCTTTGGACAAGGTCCTACATTATGCCTCATCCATGAACAATGAAGATTGTTCGCTTAAGGATCTAACCCCAAAGGTTATTTTTCTGTTTGCTATAGCCTCAGGGGCTAGAGTTAGTGAAATAGTGGCCCTATCTAGGGATGATGGCCACATCCAGTTTGCAGAAACAGGAGAACTGAATCTCTTCCCTGATCCATCCTTTCTTGCTAAGAATGAGCTACCCACTAAAAGTTGGGGTCCCTGGAGAATCTGCCCTCTGAAGGAAGATGTCTCTCTATGTCCCACTAAAAGTTGGGGTCCCTGGAGAATCTGCCCTCTGAAGGAAGATGTCTCTCTATGTCCGGTAGAGTGTCTAAAGGTCTATCTTCGTAGAACTTCAGACTTCAGGGGGAGGTCAGCTCTTTAAAGGAGAAACCTCTGGATCAAACTTATCCCTAAAACAACTGAGGGCAAAGCTCACCTACTTTATTCGTAGAGCGGATCCTGACAGTACTCCCGCAGGTCATGTTTGCTCATATACTGGATGAAAATCATCCAGAGTGTTCTACAAACACTATGCTAAGCAAGTCCATGAACTGACCCAGTATGTGGTGACGTCGGGTAGAGTTTTTAACCTGCCGTCTATTTCTACGATGAACAGCTAATTGACTGGGACTGTCTATTGAAGGGAGAAGGGGTCATCTCTCTTAGTGTGACCTCCTTTGAATGTGTTACCATGGTGACACTAGCTCTGTTAAAAAATCCCAGGTGTGGAATTATACAGATAGCACTAGTGCCGTGTGTATGTAGTACACAGTGCCGATAGAGGTAACTAGTACAGGAATTATGAAGAGAAATTTTGTTATAAATTTTCTTCAATCTGAGAGTGGCACTCATCATTTCTTTCTTCACAAGAAAGAAAGATGATCTCTGTACATGTTACAGGTATAATTCCGTTATCATGCTACATTCGTTTTACTTGCTAATTTACTTAGTCATTTATTGAAAATAAATGTCTATTAGAATGTAATTGCGTCCTAATTCGCCCGACAATCGCATGATTAAAAAATCCAGAGTATGTACAGTACTCTTTATTTATGTGTATGCTCACAAACAATGAATTTAAGAAACACTGATAAGTATATGGTAATATTCACAAACTCCGAGACGGTTTGTACATCCAGTGTACTTATGTTTGTTCATACAATATATGCTAACCTTGAGACCCCCTCCTTTTTTCTACTGTCTAGAATGATTCTTCCCTGTAGGGAGCAGGAAGCACTAACATCGTGTATGATTAGTGAGAATGACGGATAGCGGTAACGTCACTTGTCTCGATTGATCCGAATTATCATAGAATGGTTGTCCCAAGGTTAAGGCACTAATGAAAATCCACAAATACATTGATGCTCTGGTAAACTTCCATCAGGATGACATGGCTTAAGCCCAAAAAACGGATTTTGAGCGAAGCAAAAAATCTATTTTTGGGTGAGATCGCCATGTCGTCCTGATGGACTGACCCTTCTTTTCTAAAAAGAAAAGATCTTCACAGTTCCTCCCCTGAGGCACTGTATCTGTAGCACCACGCTCAATGCTACAAGGAATGTCCACCATCTTGGGAATGGCGCTGTGGTGGTGGTCAATAGTAGTACGAGAACGGGGGTAACCTTGTTACGGCCCCCCTTTTCTATTTATACTGCCACGTCCCCCTCGAAGCGTAATCGCTAATAGGGGTGCAGATTGCTATGTAGCGTGTCAAGAATACGTCCTCTGATATTATGCGATATCCTTGAGGGAAATTTTAAGGATATTCGCTCCAGGAGTTAGAATTCTGGAACCTGAAGGTTGAATTCTCTGGGAATATCACTGTAGTAACATATATCCTTTAGGAAGCTACTTTAGGAACTTCCATCAGGACGACATGGCGATCTCACCCAAAAATAGATTTTTTGCTTCGCTCAAAATCCGTTTTCTGACATTAACCACCTCCCCAAAAATAGGTTTTTCATTTGTCAAAACCCCTTTATTAGGGTGTTAGGAACTGCTATAGATGTAAATAAATTGTTTTTCACTTCTAAAACATTTTGGAACAAGATTTGCAACTTTTACTAATTCTCTTTTTATTCCAGTTGTGCCAATATCACGTGAATCAGCAACTTCATTAACCTCGATTAAATCAGAACCAGTACCCTTGTCACATTATTCCCAAGAGTTTTTATCAACTTATGCATTTTCTACTAATGATCTTGATTTCCTGGAAGAATCAGTGGAACCAAATGTAGATGTGCTTTCTGATTTAAGCATGAAGACAACAAGCAGACCAAGATTTTACTTGGAGTAGTGATAAAGACAAGAATTTCTTCCCCTTATGCAGTTATAAACATTTCCTTTGACAACGTAATATTGGTATAGTACTGTATGTTGTACAGAGAAGAGACAAACTAATCACAAAGTGATGAAAATCAATGATGTAGGAATACATTTTGTGGCATAGAAAATGTGATTGAAAGAGCTGGTATGAGAAGAAATACATATTTAATAATGATGTTGATCTTTAAGTGAGAAGTATTTACGACTAAAAGGGTTCCCATATGTTGAAAGGTTAATTGATTCATTCAGAAATTTATGTGTATTTCTGATACACAAATCATTTAGTCTCTTTGGCTATGCACTTGGATTTAGAATGTCTTTTGAGGGCCATGTTAACAAACAAACAAAAATATTTTTAGGCACTACAAAAAAGATATCACCCACTCTTTGTGTTCCCTAGCTTCATTCTTGGTTGCCTAATCATTTCCTTCTAGCAGAGAGAATCTATTATGAAATTTAATAACTTGTTATGAGGACTACACCCATACCATAGTGAGTTCTCCAGTGATTAAGATAGAAGTTCTCATATCATTACTTATATTCTATATTCACGACCATAGAAATTAAAAGCAGGAATTTGGGAAAGATGGTCAGGTGCAGTAAGATACTGCCACAGTCAGAAGGACTTGTGACAGAGTTGGTTTTCAGGATACATCAAGAAGAGAAAGCTTTGAAGAATAAACTAGTAATACGAAGTCGTACTGGTATTCTACCATATTCGTGGACTCATAGGAATTAATAATTAGAAGTCGCACTAGTTTCTACCTTATGCATGGACTCATAGGAATGCTAACCAGGTTTAAAGGTACCTTTGGAAAAAAAAAATGGCCAAAAGTAAAAGCAGCTGGAGAACCTGTCAATGGTAAATAGACCAGACTTATGAAGATAAGAAAAGAAGAATAATACCTCACAAATAGGAAAAGAAAATGGTAATAATAAGAATGAAGGAAAATAGTTTAGGTACAATTTGAAAATTACAGAAATAAAAATTCTTATGAACATCAAAAATGGAAGTACAACACTGAAGAATAAAAAAAATGGTCAAAACTGACAATTTTCAAATAAATTAACAACCAAAGTGGTGCTTAGTACAAAGCAACCACAGTATAAGAAAACTATCTTGCAAAGTTACATTATTCATTTGTGAATCATAAGTAGGTATTGAAAGAATGTCAAGAGAAAAAATTTAATGGACATTATTATACCAAAGTAAATGCTGAAAAGACTCAAAGAGCTAGCAATGTTACTGTACCCTGACATAAAATTTAAGAGTTCGTTCAAAATGCCAGGCCAGCATTATTACCAGAACACAATGAGGAGCAGCAAGGAGTATAGTTGATGTCAGAAGTGAGAATACAACAGGCAACTATCATCACTGCCGTGATCAAGTGTTCATAGTTTAGGCAAGGAATAATGACAGTAGCAGAAACACAATTCCAGACGTAATGCGTTTACTGTATGAAATCTGACTACAGGTATTAGATTTTTGGTCTAGTCCTACATAGAATGTTATCTGTGGGGTTATAAATGCTTATACTATCTCTAAAAAGATTGTAAAGTATGGGGTCCATTCTCATGTAATTCAATTTCTAAATTGGCTGGTGAACAAAAAGAGGTCATGGGGCTGAACTATACCTGATACCACTGTTTGTTGCCAGATCAATGCTTTTGAGTTTTGCAATTCCGACATCATTCCTACCACCCCTCATGGTTTGGTACCAGTGTTTGCCTGCCGTGCAGTGTCCAGTCATCTGGACGCATCCTAAGGGGAAGACAATGCTTGATAATCAGAATATACAAGGCAAATATTGGTGTCTGACAAGAATCATCCCCGAGTCCTTTTATTGTACTTTATTTTGATAATGTAAGAAGGCACAAAGGACTGTAGAATGGAAGGCCTCTGGGAGTTACTTTATGTAGATGATCGAAGGCCTCTGGGAATATATTTAGATGATCTAGTGTTAACAGTGGAAATAAAAAAAAAAATCATATGTTTAAAATATGAAAGAGGATAATAAACAAAAATTGAAACTAAACATAACCAAAGCAAATGATGAAGATGATGAAAAAAGAAATACAACCAGGAAAGTGGCCATTTGCATGCTGTTGCAAATGTGTGTACTGAATATTAAATGTAAGATATGATATCTCAATCATGTAGATTGCAAAATGCATGTGGAGCAAGATCTTTATCATACTCAAAATGTACCAGAGCCAACAGGGAAGAGAGGGAGGTGGAGCACCATGTTGTTAGAAGCAAGGCATAGAGCATTTCTTTTAACTTGGGGACACAATGAGTAGTAAGGTATTTACTGAGACAGTAAAAAAGTAGTAACAGTAAAGATGAAATGGAAAGATTATTAAACTACTGGTAGACTTAAATAATTTCCTTCTAAAGTAGTGTAAAAATTTGAAAAAAAATATATATATAATGTATAAGGAAAGACATAAGCATAAAAAGAAAATAGAGCTGGGAAAAGGTATGGTTACAAAATGCTGAGATTCCAAGTCAGATTGAAGACAAGTGTATCATGCTGTATTACAAATGAGAAATATACAGATATGGTGCCCAACAACAAGGAAATATCCAGAGATCTAGGTTGAATGATTTGAGCATGAGATAAAAAGAGGATGAGATGCACCAGTCAGAAAAGTAGTAAATAGCAAAGACAATTTGGAAGGTCCATAAAATCATGTCAAAAGGGATAGATGAAGGCCTAAGGAAGGTGGGAATTTAGTCAGGAAGTTGTACGAAGTGAAGAGAACTCATTTCATTCCTTAATGAGGAAATGTGATATAAAAATCTTAAATGTAATAATAATGATATTGCAAGTGTCTTGACGAATTTCCAATAACTTTTAAATTTTTGTTATCAACAGAGTTAAGAGTGGCTATGATAAAATTATTTTGCTAAATTTTCACTCTCCTGTAAATACTGTACTAATCCCAGCCTTAGCTCATTGATGATTATTCAACTGCCATCTTTTTAGTAAAGAATGTGGTACTGTATTGCATTAAAGATTCACAAATGCACCATATGCAGTACTGCTTTATGATATTTATTTAATAACTTTCTCAATCTCCAATACATCAATATTCAAAAGGTGATATATAGCCTTACGTGTTAGTGACCCAAGTAAAGTAAGAGGTTGGTACAAACATATTTTCCTTAAAGTGCTCTTATCCTAGCTCTTTCCATCAAATTTTCTATAACTACTCATGAGTGACATTTGTAAAATAGTGACATACTACATAAAGGGGCTTTCTGCAGATAATGATACTAAGGATTTGCCACACCTACCATACTGTGGAGGTACAGTATATTAAAACTAGACGTCTGTATTTACCAAAAATAATCTTTTAAATAATTTTTTATTTGCAAATTATAAAATAAATTTCTGCATTTGCACTCAATTTCTTTTAAAGTGTAAATACAATCAGGCAGTGATTTCTTCTTTGGGGCAGTATGGTAGGTGATATGAATATTTTCCTTTTATTTTCAACTTTCAGATTTTGCCCTCTGGGCAGTTGTGCTTCAGATGCAGTGTGCATTTCACATTTGCCAAATGTTAGTACTTGTCATCAATGTTTCCTTTTGTGCAATTATTATAACCTTATTCTAGTGACAAAACCTTCATTTTGGCTGGGTCTTCCCCTGAAAAGCTAGATGGTTTATAGAGAGAATGCTATACGCAGAACATTTTTAAACTAATTTTACAATCATTTTTCCACCAATTATGTAATTTCATATCACCTGAATCTGAATAATTGGAAATGGGGCCAATAAAAT
Source organism: Palaemon carinicauda (assembly GCF_036898095.1). Classification (NCBI taxonomy): domain Eukaryota; kingdom Metazoa; phylum Arthropoda; class Malacostraca; order Decapoda; family Palaemonidae; genus Palaemon; species Palaemon carinicauda. The sequence continues at coordinate 91,366,358 of NC_090725.1, read as the reverse complement.
TTACAGAATCAGAATTGAAAAGGTTAAATTGAAGTACTGTACCACAGGAATTGTTGCAAAAGTTATAAAAAAATACTTCTTTTGAGCCTTCTTTTTAGGGAAAATTAATTCATACTAATATTTAAGAATTTTACCAGAAAAAGGACTTTTAAAGGAATGATTATCATATACTGTATATCTATGATCTTTCACCATTTCTGAATGTTGAATGGCAACAGTCTCCCTGATTCAGGATATTTTGCTTAATCACATCTACAATTAGAATTTAAGATAAAATGTAAAGTATTGTCGATTACAAAAGTACCTTTTGAAAGGCAACAAAGTGCAATTATACATTATATTAACTTGAATCATCATGAGAATTTTATATCCAAAGTGTTCCATATTTTAAATTGGGTGTTTTAGTTATACTTTACATTATTGGAAACTTTATTCAAAAATATATTTAGGTTAATTATAGGTACAGTACTATATTTACATACTTTAATTCTTCCAAAGTTATCATAATCTTACAGCAAATAGATTTTCTTGTACCCTACAGATTACTTCAACCTTCATAAATTCATTCATTCATTTGTAGCAAAATACTTTGGTTGTATTTGTTTCAAAATTGTAAATACCTATATCAGAATTTTAAAAGAAAAAAATTAAAGACAGTGTGTGGAATATTTTTGTAAGCTTAATTCATTACTCATGTTTAAATGTTAGAGCATCCAAAAATCAAGCAGTTTCTAGGGGTATCAGTTTTGGCTTAGCTTTACATGATACTGACAGTTTGTTTTTGAGCTTCATACAACTACACTACTAGAAAATACCATATGCTAGATACTTTATTCATATAATTACCATCATAATATTGCAATAACAGCAGTAAATCATATTTTTCACCATTTGCAACATGATTAAATTTACACAGTAAAAACTGTCAAGACAAGTCTGAAACAATGACAAGGAACTTGAATTTTTAGTTTATAGCAATGAATAAAAAGCAAAGTTTTGTACATCAATAAATTTCACATCCAAAACAAGCAGATTTATCCTAACACTGACATTGCAATTAGTTTCAAGTTTCATACGGTGGATGAACTTTGCTTAGGTTGTTTCATTATTTTTTGTGTGTTTTGTTGATGAAGTTTATTAAACAAGATTGCTGTAAAATTTTATTTTATAAAATTTGTGAAGAACCTGAATCATCTATTCAGCTATGTGTACATTGTACAAATAAAACATGGACGGAGATAAAAACAATAATTCTTCATTAATAGTTTTTAAAGTAGTGATCTGTTTCTCTATCCTGTATTGCAAACTTGAACTACAGTACAATTCCTGCAACTGTATCAGTTGATTAGTACACCAAAATACTAATAAAGGTTCAGTAAATATTAATTTAAAAATTGATATGCTATTATGTGAGTTTATGTAATTACTTTACTATGATTGTTTGTTTTCTTTGAGACTAAAGGTTCATTGTCTAATAAATTAATAGAATTGTAGTGTGCAGTATAAATATGATTTGCTTAATTTGTGATGATTATGTCAAAATATTAGAAGCTTAGTTTTTTCATTTACCATACTTCAATGTATGTATTGTATATTCTATTATTATGAATATCATCATCAATGGGTAAATAGAAATAATTTTTTGTTTTGAAATTTATACTGTGGGTCATTTACAAAAGTCATGTATTGTACTTATAACTTTTACATAAATACTATTTTTTCACATTTAAATTCTCTAAGAATAAATGTTAATTTGGTATATTATTCACAGTATTTGTGTGACATGTTAATTTTAATTTTATATATTCATGATTTAAATACAAAAACAAAATAATGGTTTTTTCCATTGTAAAATGAAAAACCGGACATTAGTTTCTTCATTATCATCAGAGGAATGTTTTGTATTAAAAGTTTTTACTACCTAAATCATCGAGTCAAACTCGACATATATATCGAGAGTAATAGAACGATTACATGAAATGTAATTGCACTTAAATAAATGATGCTCAATTTATCAGTCTAGTTATTTCCTTTCAGGCAACGAGGCCTTACTAAAAATTAAATTTTGTTTAATCACAGGGGATAAAAAAAATTAGAATAGCGCCAACGTATCCCTGCGTGTCGTAAGAGGCGAATAAAAGGGACGGGACGAGGGGGCTGGGAACCCCCTCTCCTGTATTATAACCCTGTGAGACATCAAAGAAGTGGAGCTGGGGGGAGAGTGACTGCTCCCCGCACTCTAGTTTTGGGGTGTTTGAATGTGCGTGGATGTAGTACGATAGAGTAAAAGATGTGAGATTGGAAGTATGTTTAGGAATAGAAGGATGGATATATTGGCTTTGTGTGAGACAAAGATAAAAGGGAAAGGTGAAGTGATTGGTGAAATGTCTGGTAGAGTGTCTAGGATTGAAAGGGGAAGAGCAAGAGAAGGTGTGGCTTTATTGCTGAGTGAATGGATGACAGGTAAAGTAGTGGAATGGAATGAGATATCATCTAGGTTAATGTGGGTAATGGTTAGGTTGGGTAGGGAATGTTGGGCTTTTGTCAGTGCGTATGGGCCAGGTTGTGAGAAAAGTGAAGAAGAGCAGAATGAGTTCTGGAATGAATTAACTAGGTGTGTAGAAGGAATTATGTAGTTGTCCTGGGTGATCTAAATGCTAGAGTGGGCGCTGGAGAGGTAGAAGGTGTCATTGGGAAGTATGGCGTACCAGGTGAAAATGAGAGTGGTGAGAGACTGGTAGATACGTGTTGAGCAAGAGATGGTGATACGCGAAAAATCTATTTTTGGGTGAGATAGCCATGACGTCCTGATGGAAGGTTCCTTCAGTAGCTTCCTGAGGGTATATATGACTACAGTGGATATTCCCAGAGAATTAAACTAAAGGTTTCACAGAATTCTAACTTCTGGCGCGAGTACCCTAAAGGTTTCCCTTTAGGATATCGTATATCAACAGGGGACGTATGCTTGACACGCCACATGGCTATCTGCACCCCACATAGCGTTTACGCTTCGAGGGGGAAGGTGGCAAGTTATCTGAGGAGCCGTTGCAAAATTATCCTCCTAAGTTACTGTTACGGTACCTCGCGACGTAAACAAACGGCAGCCATAGCTGTCCGCCATCTTGACTGACGTCACGTCCGTCCGCTTCATTCCTTATTCAGCGTTTCTGCCAGCTTCCACGATACAATATGAAAGGGAGGGGCCTGACAGGCTAAACTAGAACTAGTAGGGCGGGTCCATCAGGACGTCATGGCCATCTCACCCAAAAATAGATTTTTCGCTTCGCTCAAAATCCGTTTTTTGGGCTCAAGCCATGACGTCCTGATGGAAGTGTACCAGAGAATTAGTGTATCGTGGTTTTTATGAATAGAACTTACCTGGCATTTATATATACATAGCTAATAATCTCTATTTCGGCAGAATTTTTCTAAACGTGGCAACCGCCTTGTGGTGGTTGGGTGGTAACACCCGTTAAAGGGTAGTAGGAGGAATCATTCCCGTTTTCTGTTCTTCAGTTCATCTCTGCCGGCCGGATCGACAACACGTTGGTCCGTCATTAAGAGTTTTTCTTCGCTTTCCCTGTATCGGTGTACCAGTCTGCTATTTGGTGAAGTACTCTGATTTGAGGTTTTGGCAATCGTGTTTTTGTTATTTCTTTGCTTTTTTGCTGTTTTCATTATGAGTGAAAAAAGTCATTACCGTGTCTGTGCGAATGAGGAATGTAAGGAGAGACTACCGAAAATGGCGGTAGACCCTCACACCGTGTGTTTGAATTGTAGGGGTTTTGTTTGTGCCCTTAATAATAGGTGCGGGGAATGTAAAGTTTTGGATGAAAAGGATTGGTTGATTATGAAGCGCTATGTGCGTAAACTAGAGCTCGATAGAGTTAGGAGAGCTTCTAGGTCTAAGTCTAAGTCTGTTAGTGGTAAGGAAGACGAACATAGTGTAGATTTACCTTTTGAACCTGTAATTGATTCCTCTTTGAAAGTTGATCCTTCCCTTGAGTCAGTAACTCCTGCACCTCCTACAGGATCCGTATCTGTGGATGACCCTCGGTACGCTAGCTTGGCTGCCGAGTTGAAGGCCATTAAAGAACAACTGGAGGCCTTTAAAGGTAAGGATGCCAGGACGATACCGCCTCCCGTTCACGATACCAGCACGATACCTCCTCTCGTTCGCTTCGCCACGACGATACCGCCTCTCGTTCACTACGCCAGGACGATACCGCCTCTCGTTCACGACGCCTCGACGATACCGCCCCTAGTTCACGACGCCATGACGATACCGCCTCTCGCTCTCGGCACCAGAACGATACTGCCTCTCGTTCTCGGCGCCAGGGCGATACCAGCCTGCCTCTTCGGGACGATTCTGCCTCTCGTTCCAAGGATTCTTCTAGCGCTGGGCTCCAGGATGCAACCCATCTTTTGCAGGACGATTCCTTTGATTTGCCATTGTCGGGTTCTAAGGAACCTTCTTCTCGTTCGAAGGATGTTGCAGATGTGGATCAGGACCTCGAGGAGGTTTCTGATGACGATGATAAACCTGCCGACGCTGCTGGAGATTACAAAGTTCTCTCTCGCTCCCTTCTTGAACTTTTTGGAGAGGAATTCCAACCTGCTGCCCCTCAATCTCCTCAATCCCAATTTAACAGAAAGAAGGCCAAGAAACAGTCGGCCTTCATCAAGATGAAACTGTCGATTTCCGCAAAGAAGGCTCTTGCAAAGATTGATGACTGGATGAAGGAGCGGAGACAAGCAGTTAAGACTTCCTTCCCGTTTCCACCAGCTCGTCTTGCTTCAAAACCGGGTATGTGGTATGAAACTGGGGAACCTTTGGGTCTGGGAGTGCCTTCCTCCTCCAAGGGTGACTTCTCTGGCTTAGTGGACTCTGCTAGAAGGAATGCTCTCAACTCAGCGAAGGTCATGTGGTCGATGTCGGAGCTGGATCATCTCGTCAAAGGTATTTTTAGAGCCTTTGAAGTTTTTAGTTTTCTAGACTGGTCGCTAGGGACTCTGGCAAGGAAAACTGACCAGATGGTAGGAACTAAGGACCTTACCAGTATTATGTCCTGTATGGACAAGGCCCTCAGAGATGGGGCGAATGAGTTGTCTGCGCTGTTCTCAGCTGGGATCCTAAAGAAGAGAGCCCTGCTTTGCTCTTTTACTTCGAGGTCTGTTACCATTGCGCAGAAGTCTGAGCTTCTTTACGCCCCCCTGTCTCAACATCTTTTTCCCGAGTCCCTGGTTAGAGACATTACGCTTTCACTGGCCCAAAAAGCTACCCAAGACCTTTTATCTCGTTCTGCTCATAAGCCCTTGGCAGCCACTCCTTCTTCTTCAAAACAGGAGGAAAAGAAATTCCAGCAGCCCTTTCGGGGCAGGACTACTTCTTCAAGACCAGATTTTAGAGGAAGAAGGCAAGAATCAGGACCAAGATCTACCAGGGGTTCGTTCAGACCTCGCTCCAGAAAATGAAGTTCGTCTCCTCCAGACAGTAGGCGCAAGACTGTCAGGTTTTTGGCAGTCTTGGAAGAGGAGAGGGGCGGACACCTGGTCCCTCTCAGTCATCAAGGAAGGATACAAGATCCCCTTTCTGAAGAAACCTCCTCTCGCAGATGCTCCGCTGGCCTTAGTAGCCCGGTACACAGATCCGGGGAAACAGAAGGCCCTAATAGACCTAGTCGATCAAATGCTAGACAAGGGAGCGATAGAACAGGTTCGGGATCTATCCTCCCCAGGCTTTTACAATCGCCTGTTTCTAGTCCCCAAGAACTCGGGCGGATGGAGACCCGTCCTGGATGTCAGCTCTCTCAACGTCTTTGTGGAGAAGACAAAGTTCTCCATGGAGACGACTCAGTCGGTGCTGGCATCAGTACGTCCAGGGGACTAGATGGTGTCCCTCGACTTGCAGGACGCGTATTTCTATGTCCCCATCCATCCGACTTCAAGGAAGTACCTGAGATTTGTTATGCAGGGCAAGTGCTTCCAATTCAGAGCTCTTTGCTTCGATCTCAGCACGGCTCCTCAAGTCTTCACCAGGATAATGGCGAATGTGTCAGGCTGGCTGCATCAGGAGGGGATAAGGATATCCTTCTATCTGGACGATTGGCTGATTCGTTCACGATCGAGGGAGAAATGTCTGGAGGATTTACGGAAGACTTTTATGATGGCTCAAGATCTAGGCCTGGTCATCAACAGGGAGAAGTCTCAGATCAAGCCGAATCAGACTATTCTCTATTTGGGGATAGTTCTGAATTCAGTTCTTTTTCGGGCTTCTCCCTCACAGGAAAGACAGAACAAATGTCTCGTAAAAGTCAGAACTTTCCTGGACAAGAAGAGGTGCTCAGCGAAGGAGTGGATGAGTTTGCTGGGGACTCTATCCTCCCTCTCGAGCAGTTTGTCTCTCTGGGGAGACTCCATCTAAGGTCTCTTCAGCACTTTCTTTCGAAAACGTGGAACAGAAAGACGGAGGAAGACTCCTTTTCCTTCCCCATTCCAACAGAAGTCAAGAATCTTCTGAAGTGGTGGCTGGATCCAGCCTTGTTAGGGGAAGGGATCTCCTTACACAAGAAGAACCCAGACCTAGTGTTGTTTTCAGACGCATCAGAGTCAGGTTGGGGGGCAACACTAGGAAGCAAGGAGGTCTCAGGCTATTGGGAAGGAAATCAGCTGGAATGGCACATCAACAACAAGGAGCTGATGGCCATTTTTATGGGGCTAAAGGCCTTCAAAGACTTGGTGTCTGGGAAGATTGTGAAGGTCAACTCAGACAACACCACAGCTCTTGCTTACATCAGGAAGCAGCAAGGGGGGACTCACTCTCTGTCTCTGTTCGAGACAGCAAGGGAGCTCCTTCTTTGGGCGAAGGAGAACAAGATAGGTCTGCTGACAAGGTTTGTTCAGGGACAGAGAAATGTGAGGGCGGACATGCTCAGCAGGAAAGGGCAGGTCCTTCCCACAGAATGGACCCTCAACCAACAGGTCTGTCAGAGTCTCTGGAGGCTGTGGGGGAGACCCCTCATCGATCTTTTCGCCTCCAACTTATCCAAGAGGATCCCCAACTATTGCTCCCTGGTTCCGCACAAGGAGGCAATAGCAGTAGACACCTTTTTGATGGATTGGACGGGGATGGACACATATGCCTTTCCCCCGTTCAAGATCATCAATCTGGTTGTCAGGAAATTCGCTCTCCTCGATTCGGGACGAATGATCCTGATAGCTCCTTTCTGGCCGATGAGGGAATGGTTCACGGAGGTGGTGGACTTGTTGATGGACTTTCCAAGAAGCCTCCCTGCAAGTCCAAAGCTGCTCAGACAACCCCACTTCGAGAGGTATCATCAAAACCCCCTCGCTCTCAATCTGACAGCCTTCAGACTATCGAGAAGCTCGTCAGATCGAGAGGATTTTCAGCGCAAGCTGCGAAAGCTATCGCCAGAGCGAGGAGGGTCTCTTCACAGAGGGTCTACCAGTCCAAGTGGGAGACTTTTAGGGCTTGGTGTAGGAAGCACAAGATTTCCTCATCCACTACCTCTGTGAGCCAGATTGCGGATTTCTTGTTGTACCTCAGGCAGGACGCTAAGCTGGCTGTGTCCACAATCAAGGGGTACAAAAGTATGCTCGCTTCAGTCTGTCGGCATAGAGGCTTGGACTTGTCTCGCGATAAGGACTTACATGACCTCTTGAAGTCTTTTGAGACAACCAAGCAGGTCCAGTTAAAGCCCCCTTATTGGAACCTTGATGTGGTTCTTAAATTTCTGTGCACCAAGAGATTTGAGCCCATCTCACAGGCTCCCCTTAGGGAGGTTACCAAGAAAACCCTCTTCCTTTTGGCCTTAGCAACAGCTAAAAGAGTCAGTGAAGTCCATGCAATTGAAAAGCAGGTAGGCTTCAATCTGAATTAGGCAGTTTGTGCCTTAAGATTAGACTTCCTCGCTAAGAACGAGAACCCTTCTAAGCCCTGGCCAAGGACCTTTGAGGTTCCTAACTTGACTAACCTAGTGGGTCAAGAGCAAGAGAGGCTCCTCTGTCCAGTACGAGCCCTCAAGGCCTACTTGTCTCGCACAAAAAATGTAAGAGGCTCTTCTAGCTCCCTGTGGTGTTCTGTGAAAGATCCTCAGAAGCCCCTTTCCAAGAACACTTTGTCTTTTTTCCTGAGGGAAGTTATAAGAGAAGCGCATCTCTTGTGTGAGGAGGAACACTTCGGACTTTTAAAAGTGCAGGCTCACGAAGTGAGAGCCATTGCGACCTCGCTTGCTTACCGCAAGAACATGTCGGTCAGACAAATTATGGATGCGACATTCTGGAGGAGCAACTCGGTGTTCGCCTCTCACTACCTCAGAGAGGTGAGAGTGGATTATGAGAAATGCTATACCTTGGGCCCATACGTAGCTACGGCTTCTGTATTAGGCAAAGGAGTTACTACCGCCCCTCAACCTTAGTTTTGAATACTTGTGCGTAGGTTGGTGTTTTTATTGGTTGTCTGAGGACTTCGACTTGTGTACAGTCACCTCAGTCTAGTTAGATAATTTTTATCTACTTTGCAAAAGTTAGGTGGTTGGTTTTGGTAAGGTTGCAGTTTTTATATTGGGCAATAGGTAGTCCTGAAGTCTAGTCAGATTGTTGGTCTCACACCGTTGACAGACTCGATTGAGTGTTTTCAGCACTGCAGGTCACATCCTGGCTGACACTCCTAAGGGAAAGCAACTCAAGAGGCAGGAACCTTTGAAGTCAGCTACCTTAGCAGGTAAGGAATCAAGGAGTTTTTTTTTTTTTCTTTTTATCCTACAACCTTTTTTGGTTGTTTCCCCAATGATGTTTACTGTCTATCACCCTCCTCCAAGTGTGCTAATCAGCTATGTATATATAACTGCCAGGTAAGTTCTATTCATAAAAATGGAGTTTTTATGATAAAACAAAGTTTTATGAATACTTACCTGGCAGTTATATATACATTCGAAGGCCCACCCACCTCCCCTCAGGAGACAGGTCGGGCATAGATGCACTGAAGAACAGAAAACGGGAATGATTCCTCCTACCACCCTTTAACGGGTGGTTCCAGCTTCCCAACTGTGAAGGTAAGTTGGATATCCTTCCAGCTTTTATCGTCGGGGGGTAAGGCGAGGGAGAGAGGCCTACACTCCTCCGTGTAGGGCAGGGCTTTCCTTCCTCCACCGCCTTCAAAACCGCATTTAGAGCCTTTTCCATGAAGGGAAAGATCATGGTACGAGGAGCAAGAAAGGATGGATGCTTCTTGCTCAACGCTGGCATCTTGGAGTTAGTGAAGCCTCGACTCTTGAGGCAATCAGCCAGCATAGCCTGAGCCTTGGAGTGCTCGAATACAATCACTTCCTTAGGTTCGGTCTCCTCCTTGGAGGCCGGTTCGGACTTGAGCTTGACGTAACAGTCCAGATATGCCTCAAAGCTAGGGTAGAACTCTACCTATTCAAGGGGAACGGCACCCAATTTGTCATTAACGAATATGCGCACCGTCATTATTGGTATGTGCTCGGCATACCTCCAGGGAATTGACACCGAGCAAGGAGGAAGCTGTTTGACAGAGTGTTTCTTCAGTTGCTTCCAGCCCATGAAATGCCTCTTGAGGTCCTCTTGACCTTTGCGGAACCTCTCATCCAGGAGTGCCACCAGGACCTGGATGGTATCCTGGGTGGTCGGCAGCGCAGGAAGCGAAGCAGCAGAGGTAGAGGGAACTGGCTCCTCAACCACAGCAGAAGCCACAGAAGGTGCTCGGGCGACCTCGCCCTCCGAGTCAGGGAACTCCACCTGATCCTCCTCTTCTTCTTGACCCTCGGCCATGAGGGTCCTTTCGGTGTTTTTGGACACAGCCGGCATCCTCTCCACCTCGTTGATGTGACAGCTTGGGAGAGCGGCCGTAAGTTGGACACAGGGGATCTCGTCCTTAGGGATCACGGCATCAGCTGACGCCTTAGGGAAAAGAAGGGCCCTCATCTTCTCATTGGGGAGATAAGGCCCTGTGGCGTTCCTCTGGAAACCGCGCACCCACTTGCGCAGTTTCTCCCGTGCATTGTCCCGGGCCTCCACGGACGGAGGGTTATCGAACGCCTCATCATGAAGGCTTTTGCAGATGGAACAAGTCTGTGGATCCCAATACTTGAGGTTCCCCTTCTTGGCGGCACAAGCAGCGTGGGTCCGGCACGCCAGATGCCCGTAAAAGTCAAGGCGACGAACTCCGCAGAAGGAGCTTTCACACTTGACATACTCCTCCTGTAAAAGAAAGAGACAATGAGTACCTGAAAGTCAATATAACATGACTTAGAGTAATCTTAGATTAAAATTTAAGTAGCAACTTATAATATATAAGATTCCTTTTGGTTATGAGCTCAGGATAGGTGAGCTAGAAAGGAAGTAGAAAAGACACATATTTGTGACTCCTGCCCAGCCAATTGCCGCGACCTTACACTATAATCAATTCCTTAGAACCTGTAGGGTCCTAAAAGGGGGGGAGAACATCCGTTCAGATGAACCAAGCTTAGGCTCCCTCTGGGGAATTAATTATAGAGAGGTGTAAAGCTGAAATCATTCAGTTTATATAAAAAAAAGGGGGAAATAGATTAAGCCCTTTTTGTAGGTTTAGGTTTCGGCAAAAGACTGCATAAGGAAGCACAAAATATGCTGGAAATGTTTTACTGTACAACCGTATACAATAGTCTTCGTTCTATGGTACGAATACCAGAGGAGTACTGGCTATTATACATAGCTGCAAAATAATGACTGCCGGCGGAGGGGTGACTGTCCACTGTAAGCCAAGGCTAGTAGCGCCGGCAGACTGACGGCGAGCCGGAGGCCCGTCTAGCGCCGGTAAAACGGATTTTGAGCGAAGCAAAAAATCTATACTAAAGGTGAACCCATCGTTGCCTACATACCAAGTGGCAGAGAGACAGGAAGACACTTTGGGAATGGCGGGTCGCCGGCAAGACGGCAGCCCCCGGCAGCCGGCAGGCAACCGGCAATGGAAGACCATCACTGACATCATCCAATGAGGCAGGAAGGTTACCAAGGATGCCGGCGGCTAGCGCCGGCAGGTGGAGGCGATAGTGGGCCGGCACCGAAATGGAGAGAGAGAAAGGTATGGAGGGAAGATAAGGAGGGGTAATACCCGGTACCAAAACTAATCTTCCTCCGGAAGGAGTGTTCACATGAAAGGGGAGGATACACCTATCATCTGATGGCAGAGAGCCAACAGACGGCTATGTTGCCTGTGGTAGCCCAAGGGAGGGCCAGAGAACACTCAAAGAAGGGAGGTCTTCCGCCGGCAGGCCGACCGCCGGCACTATCCCATAGTTCAACTATGTTAGGGAAGTGCAGCAGAATGGACCACCTAGCAGAAGAACACAGCCAATCCCACAACCTGCCAGCAAGCGGAGGAGTTGTAGGATGGCGGACAGGGGTGTGATGGCAAGCCAACACAAAGGGACAGAGTGGGGGAGGGGGAAAGAGTCCTGAGAGGGAGTGATGAGGGGGGGGACACACCCTTACACTCCCAGGAGAAGGGAATCTGTTTGAGGGCTAGCCTATCTAGGGGGAAGAGAATGCTCTCCAACCTAGGGTAGGTTAGCTGAGTTTCGGTACAGCACTAGTGTCCTGTCCTAAACTATAAAGAAACAGAATTCCACTGATTGCTTAACCTAGGCTAGGAGAACCGTTCTCCCAGACTAGGCAAGACAGGGTTAGGACAAGTCGCTAGGCTACAGGGAGGAAGGGCTGTGACCCAACCAAGTGCAGACTAGGAAGAAGGGCAGAACCCTTCCACCTTCATCCTCCGGCCAGGACCAGAAGATGAAAAACGTTCTCCTAAGGTGAGCTGGGGTGAACGACAAGTACTCTGGGGTTCTGTCCCAACTCAAGCCATGAACAATGGCGAGGAGAAGGAAAGAACAACCCTAGCCCAACCTACCCGAATACTATTCGAGGTAAAGAGGACTAGGATGTAGCCTAAGCTACCACAGAGGGAGGAGATTACCTTAAATAAGGTAACTGGGGAGGTAAGGAAGCATACAAGGGCCCCAACGTTAGGTTAGGGGCAAGAGAGTCGATGGTAAGACCACCCACAACCCCTTGTATGGTCCCTAGAAGACGAAATAACACGTGCAATCACTAAATCTTGTATGAATAAATGTCTAAATCTTCATTTCGTAATTTAACACTAGGAACACTTATTATATCATGCAGGAAGTAAACGTGAACACTTAGGCATCGAGCCTAGGGGTTAGGCTAGCAGTCTAGCATAGGATTCGGCTAACTATGTTCGCCGAAGAATACTATCGGCATAATATAACTAATTCCTAGCAATGAAGACTAAATAACTAATGATATTTTAATTAGTTATTAGACCGGGAATGCTGTTCTGGCTAACTAAATAAAGCATGCGAGGCAAAAAGCAGCGTCGCAACATGACGCCTCCGGTCAAGGCACAGCTCCACCACAAAACACAAGATTTAAGGATAAAAAATCGTTACTTTACGGCTAGAGCTTATTTATACAATACAAGAATATGGTACTCAACTTTCCAGAAGAAGGCGAGGCTGAGGATTGCGACATGACGTAAGAAATAGCGAACACAGAGAAAACCAAACTATGCAGGGACGCTACTAAAAACGGAATGAGGCGGACGGACGTGACGTCAGTCAAGATGGCGGACAGCTATGGCTGCCGTTTGTTTACATCGCGAGGTACCGTAACAGTAACGTAGGAGGATAATTTTGCAACGGCTCCTCAGATAACTTGCCACCTTCCCCCTCGAAGCGTAAACGCTATGTGGGGTGCAGATAGCCATGTGGCGTGTCAAGCATACGTCCCCTGTTGATATACGATATCCTAAAGGGAAACCTTTAGGGTACTCGCGCCAGAAGTTAGAATTCTGTGAAACCTTTAGTTTAATTCTCTGGGAATATCCACTGTAGTCATATATACCCTCAGGAAGCTACTGAATGAACCTTCCATCAGGACGTCATGGCTTGAGCCCCCCAAAAAAGATAAAATCAAGTATACATGGGCAAGAGTGGCAAATGAAAGAGTGGTAGAAAAGGCATTAATGGATTATGTGTTGATAACTAAAAGCATGTTTGGAAGATTGAAAGACGTGCACGTGTTTAGGGGTATGGCTAACGGTATGTGTGATCCTTTTTTGGTGGAAGGAAAATTAGTCGTAGCAAAAGAGTGGGGGAATAGAGTAGGTGGATGTAAAAGGGAGCTAGTGAGGGTTGAAGAGCTAATAAAACCGGGGGTAAAAAGTAAATATCAAGAAAGGTTGAAAATGGCATATGATGAAGTAAAAGTAAGAGAAACTGGTAATTTAGAGGAGTGGAAGTTAGTAAAAGAAAATTTTTTTGGGATTGCAAGTGATGTGTGTGGCAAGAAGTTTGTTGGAGGCAGCATGAGGAAGGGCAGTGAATGGTGGAATGAAGGAGTGAAGGTAAAAGTGGAAGAGAAAAAGAGGGCTTTTGAAGAATGGCTGCAGAGTAATAGTGTAGAGAAGTATGAAAGATATAGAGAGAAAAATGTGGAAGTAAAGCGCAAGGTAAGTGAGGCAAAGAGGGTAGCTGACCTGAGGTGGGGTCAGGGATTGGGTCATTCATATGAAGAGAATAAGTAGTAGTTTTGGAAAGAAGTGAAGAGAGTAAGGAAGGCTGGTTCAAGTACTGAGGAGACAGTGAAAGATGGAAATGGAAGGTTGTTAAAAGGAAAGGAGGCAAGGAAAACGTGGGCGGAATATTTTGAAAGTTTACTGAATGTTGAGGATAATAGGGAGGCAGATATAATTGCTGTTCCAGGTGTTGAGGTGTTGGTGATGGGAGATGAGAATGAGAGAGAGATTACAAGAGAGGAAGTGAGGAGAGCACTAGATGGAACAAGAGTAGGAAAAGCATCTGGTATGGATGGTGTGAGAGCTGAGATGTTGAAGGAAGAGGGTGTGACTATACTTGAATGGTTGGTGAGATTGTTTAATATGTGTTTTGTGTTGTCAATGGTACCAGTAGATTGGGTTTGTGCGTGTATTGTACCACTATATAAGGGTAAAGGAGATGTGCATGAGTGTTGTAATTCAAGGGGTATTAGTTTGTTAAGTGTGGTGGGAAAAGTGTATGGTAGAGTACTGATTAATAGGATTAAGGATAAAACAGAGAGTGCAATTTCAGAAGTACATGGTGGTTTTAGAAGAGGTAGAGGTTGTATGAATCAGATTTTTACAGTTGGGCAGATATGCAAAAAATATTTAGCAAAAGGTAAGGAGGTGTATGTTGCGTTTATGGATCTGGAGAAAGCATATGATAGAGTTGATAGGGAAGCAATGTGGAATGTGATGAGGTTATATGGAGTTGGTGGAAGGTTGTTGCAAGCAGTGAAAAGTTTCTACAAAGGTAGTAAAGCATATGTTAGGATAGGAAATGAAGTGAGCGATTGGTTTCCGGTGAGAGTGGGGCTGAGACAGGGATGTGTAATGTCGTCGTGGTTGTTTAACTTGTATGTTGATGGAGTGGTGAGAGAGGTGAATGCTCGAGTGCTGGGACGAGGATTGAAACTGGTACACGAGAATGACCATGAATGGGAGGTAAATCAGTTGTTGTTTGCGGATTATACTGTACTGGTTGTAGACGCGGAAGAGAAGCTTGGCCGATTAGTGACAGAATTTGGAAGGGTGTGTAAGAGAAGGAAGTTGAGAGTTAATGTGGGTAAGAGTAAGGTTATGAGATGTACGAGAAGGGAGGGTGGTGCGAGGTTGAATGTCATGTTGAATGGAGAGTTACTTGAGGAGGTAGATCAGTTTAAGTACTTGGGGTCTGTTGTTGCAGCAAATAGTGGAGTGGAAGCAGATGTACGTCAGAGAGTGGATGAAGGATGCAAAGTGTTGGGGGCAGTTAAGGGAGTAGTAAAAAATTGAGGGTTGGGCATGAATGTAAAGAGAGTTCTGTATGAGAAAGTGATCGTACCAACTTTGATGTATGGATCGGAGTTGTGGGGAATGAAAGTGACGGAGAGACAAATTCAATGTGTTTGAGATAAAATGTCTAAGGAGTATGGCTGGTGTATCTCGAGTAGATAGGGTTAGGAACGAAGTAGTGAGGGTGAGAACAGGTGTAAGAAATGAGTTAGCAGCTAGAGTGGATATGAATGTGTTGAGGTGGTTTGGCCATGTTGAGAGAATGGAAAATGGCAGTCTGCTAAAGAAGGTGATGAATGCAAGAGTTGATGGGAGAAGTTCAAGAGGAAGGCCAAGGTTTGGGTGGATGGATGGAGTGAAGGAAGCTCTGGGTGATAGGAGGATAGATGTGTGAGAGGCAAGAGAGTGTGCTAGAAATAGGAATGAATGGCGAGTGATTGTAACGCAGTTCCGGTAGGCTCTGCTGCTTCCTCCGGTGCCTTGGAAGACCGCAGAGGTAGCAGCAGTAGGGGATTCAGCGTTATGAAGCTTCATCTGTGGTGGATAACAGGGGAGGGTGGGCTGTGGCACCCCTAGCAGTACCAGCCGAAGTCGGTTGAGTCCCTTGCCAGGCTGGGAAGAACGTAGAGAGGAGAGGTCCCTTTTCTGTTTCATTTGTTTGATGTCGGCTACCCCCCAAAAATTGGGGGAAGTGCCTTGGTATATGTATGTATGTATGATTATTTTCAATCCTACATACAGTACTGTGTTGTATAGATTCTGGTTTTCTAAAAAGAATTGAATTTTAATAATCAAAATTTTCTATCTCTATGCTCATTTGATATTCACATTGCTGTTTCTCTTGAGGAAAAGCATGTCCAAATGGACCAAAATCAAAGTTCCAAGAAAACAAGCTTATTGCATATGCAGATGATGCTACTCTTTTTGTATCAGTTCCATCTTCTGAATGTAGATCTGGAGTTGCTGAATCCCTTAACAGAGATCTAGCTAAAATTAGTGCATGGTGCAAATTATGGGGCGTGAAGCTGAATTCTAACAAAACTCAAAGTATGATTGGAAGTAGGTCAAGGACAGGGGCTCCTCAACATCTTGATATCAGTATTGACAATGTTTCTTTAACTCTTTGTGACTCTTTTAAAATTTCAGGTGTGATTCTCGACAGTAAATTTACTTTTGAGAAAACATTAGGTCTGTGTCTTCTTCAATTGCACAAAAAATTGGCTTATTGGGAAATTCTTTTATGACTTTTGGTGATCAATCCATTCTGAATTAGTTTTAATTCTTTCATTCTACCTTGTTTCGAGTATTGTTCTCCTATATGGTCTTCAGCTGCCGATTCTCATCTTAATTTGTTGTTCAGGAACTTACGGTCTATTAAATTTCTTATTCCTGATCTAGATATTAATCTCTGTCACCGTCGTTCAATTAGTTTGTTATCCATCTTGCATAAAATTTTTCATAATTCTGATCATCCTTCACATTCAGATCTCGGAAAGTTACATTCTGTTCGCAATACTAGGCATGCAGTTAATTCTAATAGTCAGGACTTCTCTTTCACGAGGCTCAATACTACAAAGTATTCTAGAAGTTTTATTCCAGTTGTGACCAAGTTGTGGAATGATCTTCCTAATTGGGTAGTTGAATCGGTAGAACTTCAAAAGTTCAAACTTCAAGCAAATTTTTTTATGTTGAACAGACTGACATAAGTATATTTATAGTTTATACTGTATATGAAATATCAGTTTTGATATTACTATTTTTAAAATTATTTTAATTGTTCATTATTTATTATATCTTTTATTGATTTCCTTCTTTCCTTTCCTCACTGGGCTATTTTTCCCTGTTGGAACCCTTGGGCTTATGGCATCTTGCTTTTCCGACTGGGGTTGTAGCTTGGCTAGTAATAATAATAAAAATAATAATAAAAGTAAACTTAATTTTAGTTCAAGTGAAAATCCATAGAAAATTAGGTTAGTTGATTACAGTAGCAATGATGATAATGCCACTCTAGCCCTTTTTCTAAAAGCCCATTAGTAATAATTAGCTCGGTAAGGTCTTATCATCTATGGCTTCATTTGTCCAATCTGAGAAGCCCAGCAAGTCTTTGGGAAAAGGCTTCTGCCAAACATACCCCATTTCAAATTCTAGCTTAATTCTTCAAGTTTTGCCAAGTGTTTCTAATTCTCCTGTCAGTAGGAGTTCTTATGGTTAACGCATGGAAGAGTCAATGGCCTTCTAATAGCCTTTTAATGATATTTTCTTCAAAGTATTTGTGAATATATATAACCCAATTGGCAATTAGGAAGAGGATTGGATATTTTCAAATTGATATACCAAACTTTATTTCCACATTTTAGTTCATCGAAAAGATTTACCCCAGCATAATAATATTTTGACAATTTTAAATAATAATAATTTAAATAGTAATAATGGTTTTATTGAATTACTTTAGGTAACTACTGGGAAACCCTCTCAAACTCACAATCTGGTCAGCTCTTGTGGACCACTGGATTCCAAGGTAGCAGACCGGGCTGGTATCTTGGATCCTAATATCTCTCTCCTCACTGAAGTACAGGCTCATCAGCAACCATGTTTTATATATTGATGGTGTGGCATATCGTATGGTTCCTATGGAACTTATATTACCTACATTGGCTAAATATTTCAATTTTAGCACGAGGTGATTGGTTGCATCATATTGTTCCAGTGGAAACAAAGAACAGATCTTATATAAATCTTAAAGTTTCCAATGGTAGCTGAACGGTTGCCGTGTTTCGTATAAAAATACTTTACTACCAAGTTGGTAGTTTGGATCCTTATATCCATCCATTTGTTTATGTAGGAACTCGAGATTAACCACCTTACACTACAGTATATGCATGCATATAGTACTTCTACTGCTAAAATGAGTCCCTTGCATTACACAATAGCACAGATTCCTGTTTGGAGTAAACAAAAGAAATCTGTTATTACCTATTTAGAGGGTTTTCTCTGGTCAGGAAGATAATACAGAGGAAGGGCTTCTAATGAGGAAACTTATTTTTGGAGGTACCTTTCTTCTATGTCGTCTCTTGATAGTCCTCTAAGGCGACATTCTCCACAGTTTTCCCCAATTTTGAAGACATTGCTAGTATCCTTGGAGCGCACGCTTCTCAGCGTCAAACAACAAAGAAACTTCTCTCAACGCTTAATTTCCTTCTGGGACCAATCAGCCCCGGTTAAATGTCAGATATGCATACAAGGTGCATTTAAGAAATACTTTTTCAAGTGTTTCAAATCCTTGCCTTACCTTTAGTGTGTTTTCATACTATCAAAAATCTTTGCAGACCGTAAACAATTACCTCACTAAAATCTTACCCACTTGAAGTGGGTAGAAGGGCAGGCTTAAAGTAGCCTACAGGCAAGTATCAAACAATTAATCTATCATAAAAAAACATTCTCTTTCAATAGTTTTTGCTTCAAAGTTACATTGCAGACTATGATGCAATCCAAGTTGGAATAGTGGTGATGATATACTGTACAGTACAGTGGTACCTCAAGTTATGAATAACTTTGGATACTTGCAAACTGGAATACAAGCATACAAATTTGAATTAGTTAGGCGTATTGCACCAGACTGCGAGCAAATATTTTGCACTTTAAGGTAATTTTTTGTGGACAAGTACGAACGAGACTATATCGTGATACTCATTTCCTTGTCATTTTCAGTAAAACAAGCCATCTCTAGATAGGTTGCGTGGGAAAATCTAAAGTAAAAATTTAATGTAATAGTGTATAAAAAAGACACCAAGTGTCCAGAATGAGTAAATTAAATGATTCAATTAGCAATAGTAAACATCATTCATGAGAGTGAACTCCAGATATTTTATCAGAAGTTCTCATGAAGGGAGAATCTCCTTCCAAGAATTGAACCCTTTCTCCTCCTCCCTTCGTCTTCTCTCATCTCCCTCACGCCAGCCACAATTCCCTCAAAAGTAAAGTGCAAGTAACTTTGTCAATTATTTATATTTTTCATAGTGAATTATTCGTTTCTAATGTAGGGGTTATAATTTCCATAATGACTACCATTAAAAACCTTTTAAAAATTAGTGTACACTATACTGCAGTTTTATTTATGGACGTGTGGAATGCATTCATCCAATGAATTTCCTTAATTTCTTTGGGAAGAGTTGTTATAGGATACGCCCATTTTAGATTACGAGCTTGCTCCCAGAATGCACTAATGTAACTAAAAACTTCAAATATGAATAAAACTCACTTCTGTATTTCTGTAACAATCCATTTCTGTAATGTATAAAGGAATTGTTTAATTGCCAAGCTAGCCTGTTATGAATTAAACTGCAAGGGTGGCCTATTCAGTATAGCCACAACAGATTATTAGCAAGCAAGGGTTAGTAGGATCCAAGCACTTTAGGTTCCTACCTATTGATATAAAATTTCTTCATTCTGTAGGCCTATCACTGGAGCTCTATGGCAAGATGAAAATTAACCACTCTATAGGCCTGTGGTTTTAAACTTATTCTAATTAGAGTATTCATCTTCACCTAGTTTATAACTAATGGAATTCTTCATTTAATTTTGAATATCCCTAAAATACTTCAGCACAGAGTCTAATATATTTTGGCTACCTACACTCGCCGAAAAACGAGTACTATCGGCATAATATAACTAATTCCTAGCAATGAAGACTAAATAACTAATACTGATAATTGGTTATGAAACTGGGAAAGTTGTTCTGGCTAACTAAATAAAGCATGCGAAGCGAACAACAGCGTCAGGACGCCTCCGGTTAAGGCAACAGCTCCGCCACAAAATACAGTATTTAAAGATAAAAAAGCATTACTTTACGGCCAGAGCTGATTTATACAATATAAGAATATGGTACTCAACTTTCCAGAAGCAGAAGAGGCTGAAGATTGTGACATGCTGGGAAATAAAGCGAACAACTGGGAAAAAACACCTGGTCATAGACGCTACAAGCGAAGGAATGGAGAAGGCGCGTGGTTATGACGTCAGCCAAGATGGCGGCCAACATGGCGTCGTTTATGACGTCATCCGAGTACCATAACAGTAACGGAGGAGGAGAACTTCGTAACGGCTCCTCCCATAACTTGCCACCAACTTCCCCCTCGAAGCGTAAACGCTATGTGGGGTGCAGATAGCTATGTGGCGTACCAAGCATACGTCCCCTGTTATTATATGATATCCTAAAGGGAAACCTTATGGATACTCGCACCAGAAGTTAGAATTCTGTGAAACCTTTAGTTTAATTCTCTGGGAATATCTACTGTAGTCATATATACCCTTAGGAAGTTACTGAAGGAACCTTCCATCAGGACGACATGGCTATCTCACCCAAAAATAGATTTTTCGCTTCGCTCAAAATCCGTTTTAAATCTACACAGTACAGTCTTTTTAAATAATGAGAAGCAAAAGTTAACATGGTATATCATGAGGTAGCAGCTACCACCATTTTCAAAGGTAAATTATCAATCAAGTTCTGCATTGTGGCAACTACCCTATAATGAGAAAAAATAATTATAAAAAGAGTTACAACTCAATCAACTGAGCATGTGCTTCACTGATGAGGATGAAATGAGAAAGAGCAGTATCATCAGATACGGGACAATTAGGTATACGAACCACACAAAATAGTATACTGTACACTTTTCCTTGAAGATAAGCTGTTCTGCCCAAAATAAAACTTCAAGGATTTGATTTGACATACAAGTCTACCTTTCGAATCTGTTCCCATTAAATCTATCAGTTAGGGTTAATAGGAAAAGTCAGCACCGCCAATTCTTTCATACCAATTACATTCAGTGGTTCATAAGCCAGACAACTCAAATAACCCAAAACCTCTTAGATTCAATGGAGGGATCGATTAGTAGGGTGTTTCTCAATGTTAACATAGATACAGTATGTCCTGATAATCCCTTGACGCAAACAACTTTACACCTATGTGCTTGAGTACCGAGTTGAGCATGGGACTATCCTTTTATTGCTGCCAACAAAAATTTCTTTTCATGAAATGGATAAATGTCCAATAATAATACTGTTCTTTAAGATTTACACCAATCACAATATGTGTGACATCGTTGCTATATATTTGATCAAAGTTGATTATTTTTGTATGAAACTCAACTGATGCTCATATCGTTTCTAATCAAAGCCGTGTTGAGGTCTACACCCAAAGAAAAATCTCTCGTTCTCTCCCCTTGTAAAATGGCTCCACTCAAGGAACTACTTCACCACTTGGCAGCTGATGGTTACTAACTCAAATTACTCAACATGCAGTGTAGGCGTTTTTGCTCATCCGAAATTCCTATGGATTCTATTTTTTTTTTTTCATATAAATCCAATAAACAGAAAAGGAAAACTCCCAAGAACTTGCCAATCATTTATTCCTTAATGGCATTATATGAACAACCAAACTTGGCAAATTACAAAAAAGAAATCTTACTTTTAAATCAATAATTGTAGTATGGTAAAGGTTCACATACAGTTTTAGCTTTGTAGCCTATAGCTATGGAATACTTGAAAAAAATAAGAACATTAAAAATAATTGTACTGAAAATCAAATAAATTCAAATATTCAGATGCAGTGAATACCCATCACCCCTACTTGACTAAATATGTTGCTCAGCTACTTTGCATAATAAAAATAAAATAAAAAAATTCCCATCCTTTGCTTACTAATCATACTAACTGTTCTAGCGCAATTCTAAGCCTAAAAATGTTTCTCCTCTTCTACAGAGCCTTTTCCATAAATATTTCCCAATATATCCTGAGGAGGATCAAACTTGGGCCCCTTCATATCTGAAGTAATATCTCCATAGACCTAACAAAGGTGATTTCTCAAAATTGGAATGAATTAAATTCATTTGAGAGCAAATTCTTTTAACAGATGCTTTCGAAAATGGAAGCCTTATTTATGAATTATGAAAGTGCAAGGATAGATACGCTTGAAAACATTGCTTTTCCTGCCAAGATTGCGATATGAAATTAAACCAAGTTTAAATAAAGGGGCAATGTGGCCACAATTATACACCTATAACTTGCGTTCCAAATCTCAATGCTCGTGTGTGTTCCAAAATAGCAGTTTTCTGGGCCTGTCCCCAAGATCCCTTAATTAACAATAAACAAAGGAAATGTGGCAGACTATTTAGATCATTCAGATAGAAGTAAAACTAAAGCACTAGTAAATCAGGGAAACGAACAAAACAAAAGATGAAGAGAAAAAAGATAGAAAATCCCCTCAGGGTGGAACAATTCAATGCTCGGTCAGTTATGAACAAAATGGAAGACTTCAGGGCAATGATAGCTAGTGAGGAACTAGATGTCATAGGTATTATCGTGACCTGATTCAAGAAGAAAAACAAATGATTTTATCAGAGAAAAGAAAATTCCAGGTTATAAGCTTTTCGAGAAAGGTCGCCTTACCAAATAGGTGAAGGGGTAATGCTCTATGTTAGAAATCACCTAAATCCAATAAAAATTAAATTAAATACTGAATATAAAGTACAGATGTAAATATCAACACCATATGAAATACAAAAATATCCATACTAGTAATGTATAGACCATTACATCAATCTCAAAAACAGGACAAAGAGCTATATAGACACCTTGGACAAAAAGTTAACAATAAACTACTATGGGTTTCACAGACAGTGCAAGTGCGATTTTTTGCAATTATTCTGTAACGAACACTCGTATCAGTACGAGATTTTACTATAGTGTATTACACACAGTAAGGAAATTTATAGGAGTATCATGAATCATTTAGTGTATATAATAAAGACTTTTGTACCTATACCAAGAGGCAAAACTCATTAGCCAAGCAAGAAAACGAACACCAGGTTGGAAGAGCTCCGCCTGCCTACAACCCCCTTCACCTCCAACCCCCATTTTCTTCCTCCCCTCTCCTTTCTTCCCTCACCTGCCCTACGTCTTTCCTTCTCTCTTTCTCTCTCTCTGAATGTTGCTTTGATTTAAACATAGTTTTTTACGATTTTTTTTCTATCAATCTAATAATAATTGACACTGTTGTATAAATGTAACAGTTCAGTGGTTGTTACCCTCCAGTTAACTTATTAATATCTATTTATACTCTGATGAATGTCCTGTGGAAAGGGTCAATATTTATTAGTAATTCATAGAGTAACTGTAACAAGTCACCTATGCAAACTAATCTGAAGGCAGTTGTCAGCTTTCTCTTTATTAAAAAAGTTGAAGAGTTGGGTGACAAACTCATTTCTGCAACCATACGGACAGACATCTTCTGAGGTGGCCATCACTTCTTTAAGCTCTCCCTCGTAATACCAGTAAATGGCTAATGCCCTGAGTAGAATTAAGGTTTGCCAAAAGAAGGCAAGAAAACGCAGGTACGTATACAACAGCCATTTCCCTATCAGTCATAGTGTCTATCACTCAGCTACTCCAAAACCCTTCAGATAGGTGTCAATCTAATAATTATTTACATAACCAATACCATAGAGAGAGAGAGAGAGAGAGAGAGAGAGAGAGAGAGAGAGAGAGAGAGAGAGAGAGAGAGAGAGAGAGAGAGAGAGAGATGAGCAAACCAGTGATTAAAGCAGTCAGTCATCTGATAGGTAACAACCGATTGAATTGTTCCATATCTACAACAATAAATATTATAATTAGATAAGATAGATAGATAGATAGAGTGCTTGATATAAAAAAAAATCATACAAAATAAGTTGCAACTTAAGCTACCTTCTCAGAAAGAGAGCATGAAGGGAAGGGAAAGAACGGAGAGGGATGGATGGCGTGGAGGTGGAGAGAGATAGCTTGAAGCAGGGGGAGAGCAGGAGAGGGATGAAAGGAGAGGGAGGGAGGGGGTGGAGGTAGAGGTTCTGTATATTATTGTTCGGTTTTGTGACTGGATGATTGAGATTTTGCCCTTTGGCATAGGGGCAAGTGTCTTTGTAATTAATAATTAACGATTCATTAAACCCCTATAAATTTCCTCACTGGGTGTAATACCCTATAGCAACATCTCGTATTGATACGACTGTTCGTTACAGAATAATTGCAAAAAATCGCACTTGCACTGTCTGTGAAACCCATAGTAGCTGTCCTAATGGGAGACTTCAATGCAGCAGTAAACTGGGACACTGTGAACTCTACATCAAACACAGAGGAACACAGGCTACTAGAATGTGTCAACAGTGAATTCCTCTATCACTGGGTCGATAAACCAACTAGGGTAAACAACATACAGTACTTGATATCGTGCTAACAACATATGAACATTTAGTATCCAGTGTCTCAGTAGGCGAAAATATTTGCAAAAGTGACCATAGAATAATGTTTCAGGTAAATATTCCTTATCTAAAAAAAGATTATAAAAAAACTAGACAACAGACAAAGTAACTGGATACAACTGAAGGAATTCACCATGCATTTAGAATACGACGAAACAAGGAACAAAGATACACAATGGGATTCCTTTGTAGAAAAGTACAAAGAAAAACGGCTAAATGTACACCACGGAGAAAAATTTTACCAAATGGAACTCCACAGCCCAAATGGTTCGACAGAGAAATGGCCAATGCAATAAGAAGCAGAGTCAGGAAACTTAGATCAATTGGTCCACAGCTCTACTTTCTGAAATTTTTAACACAAAAAAGTTAAGCCAGTTAAGAGAAAAGAGTGGCATCAGCTAGTAAAGAAAACACCAAATATTTTTTTTGCATATGTAAACAGTAAAAACCGACTAAAAACAACTTTAAGAGACTCGGAGGGTAATCTTACGAATATAACTAATGATTTGGAGAAAGTCGAACTGATGAATGCATATTTCACAACTGTATTCACTAAGAGAGAATCAACAACCATCCCCAAACCAGCTGTCAAATATGAAGGGCCACAACCACTAAATACAATCACCTTTACAATGAAAAATGGCCACAACTACTAAATAGAATCACCTTTACAAAGGAAAATGTCAAAATGTAAATAAACGGGATCAGTAAGTCTAAGGCACCATGTCCAGATGATATTCATCATCACTTTTACAAATGTTACAAAAGACACCCAAAAAAAGAAAGGCATCGCAAGGATGGATACTAGGCAATTTTCTTCCAATCTACAAGAAGGTACCAAGAGAAGAACCTGGCAATTACAGGCCTATGTGTCTAACTTCAGTGCCACCCAAAACTTTTGAATCAATTATAGTATATTCAATAGTAGAAAATAAAGAGAAAAACAGTCTTGTGATAGACAGCCAACATGGTTTCAGGCTAAAGAGATCCTCTGTGACATCATATGTCTAGACTTTCAAAAGGCTTTAGACAAAGTCGCTCATAAAATAATGGTTAAAATTAAAGCCCTAAGCATCATCGATGAGCCAGCTGAATGGATCAAAGATTGGCTGAGAAATAGAAAACAAGAGTTGTAATCAATGGAGAAGCCTCAAGTGGGCAGATGTTACATGCGGAATACCTCATGGATCCATTCTTGGCCCATTACTATTTCTGATTTACATTAACGACAACATTTAGAATTAACTAGCAGAATTTGCAGACGAACTAAACTAGACACAAACGCTGTGAACTCAGATGTAGAAGACTTATGAGAGGATCTAATTAAGTTAGGTCAATGGTCTGGAAAATGGCAAGTGATTTTCAACTCTGGGAAATGTAAAGTTATGCACATGGGTTATAGTAACGCACAAACTGATTACTCACTGCTGGGTAATGAAATAGAAAGTGTGGACCAGGAGGAAGATCCTGGCATTTTCATTAGCAAAGATTTGACGTTCATCAAACAGAGCATAACAGTTGAAAATAAATCACAAAAACTAATAGGTTACATTACGAGACAATTCAAATACAGAAATAAAGACATTATACTACAACTTTACACATAACTAATAAGATCACATCTAGAATACAGTCTAATTTTGGGTTCCAAGTATTCAGAAGGACATAGACTGGAAGTCGTAGAAGCAAGGGCCACCAAACTAGTCTCAACATTAAGACAATTTGGATATAGACGGAAAATGGAACGTTTGAACTTAATTCGTCTACAAACTCGACGAGTAGGGGGACACTTAATAGATATTCAAAATTCTTGAAGAAATAACAAAAGTAGACTAGAAAAACCTCTTTACCCTTAACACAAATCAGTCCAGAGGTAATGGATATAAATTGGACTTGAAAAGATACACCACCACTCAATGTGGTAATTTCCTTACATCATGATCCCTAATGACACAAAGCCCTTGGTTAGATTTCACCAGTTGTCTTTACCTTGAGCTTTTAAATCAATACTTCTCCATTCATCACCTCCTACTTCACGCTTTAAAGTCCTCAGCCATGTAGGTCTGGGCTCTTCTAGTGCCTTGTGGAGCCCAGTTGAAAGTTTGGTGAACTAATGTCTCTTGGGAAGTGCGAAGAGCATGTCCAAACCATCTCCCTCTACCCCTCACCATGATGTTATCCATGTATGGCACTCCAGTAATCTCTCATATAGTTTCATTTCTAGTAATGTCCTGCCATTTAACGCCCAATATTTTCATGAGGGCTTTGTTCTCAAATCTACAAAATCTGTTGGATATTGTTTCATTGCCATAGCACGACTCATGTCCATACAGTACATGGAACAGACAGACGGGATCTAGTGAACAGTAGCATGGTAAATGAATTCAAGAATAAGCTAGACAAGATAATAAAAAACTCTATATGATATTTAATTCGTTCCATCCATGAGCCAATGGAGTTTTCTCAGATGGGCTAAAAAGTCTGAGATATCAAAAATCCTTGTAACTCCTTGTAATTAACAGCGAAGACTGGATAAAGGGAGACTCGGTACTGCTGCTTCCCCACGAGCTTCTTTTCAGGAGGAATCCTCGGTGGGTGACCTGCACTCATAGAGGCCTATGTTAAAGTGGGCAGTTTGAGGTGGGGAATCTTTTTACCTAACCTTCAAAACATCAGAATAGATCCATACACTACTCTATGCTTATAGGATTCTGATGCGCTATACTGGAATTATAAAATAGGTTTAATTTGTCCGTAAAAGGAGAGGTCTTGTAGGGTGCCTATTTAGAATACAAGGACTAATCTTGTGGCTCCAGGGGAATAAACCTTAGATTAAACTTAACTGTCTAACATAAACAATAATTGAGTAATTAAAAGAGAAATTGGCAGAGGCAATGCATTGTGGACAATGAATTTCCTAGACAACAAACCTGGATGTGGGTCAGAGAGATATAAATGAAATACACCAAGTAATAATGCCTAATTTGCAACCAAAATCAGAAAGATAGTCTACTCTGAAATTCATTACTTAAGGAAACAGAACCATACTGTAAAAATCTCTCAAACAAATAATGTGAGAGAAACTTGAAAAGGGAATGAGTAACTAAAATACATCATACACGAGCTAAATAAAAATAAAACAAACAAAAAATTGTGAAGGAAGATATGAAGATAAAATAAATTTCCGAGGAAAAACAACTACGACTGCTGCAGATGAACAAACGACGTCAGGAACAGGATGCTGTCAATACTGCTGAGAGAAAAAAACTGAGAACAGGGACCATAGTACGATTAAGACATCCAGAAACTGTCACAGAAAAAACAAAGAGGCAAGAAGGAAACCACAAGCTTTTCTGTGCTTTTGTAGGTCGAGAGAAGCCTTATAATAGAATACTAAGAGATGTAATATCATGGTGCTTGAGGAAGAGGAAAGTACGAGAGAAGTTGGTTAGAATGGTGTAGATGTGCAAAAACAAAGAAAAAAGTCATAACAGCTGATGGGGAAACCGCAACCTTTGTAGTTCGAGTTGGATGTCAGCATTAAGCCAGTTTTTATTTGTAGTGGTCAAGGATTCGTTAAGTGAAGAGACAAAAAAAAAAGGAAGAGTTGTGGCAACTACTGTATGATGATGATTTGGTGATTACCATTAAAAATGAGGAAGACTTGCAGAGAAGGGTTATAGAGTGGCAAGAGACTTAGGAGAGGGGTGGCTTGAGAGTAAATGTGGATAAAACTAAAGCTATGGTGAGCAGTAAGGAAGGTAAAGGGACCATGCATGTGAGCATAGGTTTGGTTATGAAACAGGTGGGACAATTTAGATACTTGGGATATACTATAAGTCAGGAGGGAGGATGCAAGGGTGAAAAAGTTAAGATATGTATAAAGACAGCTTTGGGGAAGTGGAGGGAGGTACCAGAAGTGGTATGTAATAAGAAAATGCTTGGTTCAACCGAGGTAAAAGTCAAGATCTATAGCACAGTAATAAGACTTGTGATAATGTATGGATCGGAAGCAAGGACTCTAAAGATGAAAAGAGGAAACAAAGCTTGAGAGAACAGATATAAGAATGCTGAGGTGGATTATGGGAATATCACAGCTTGAAAGATTGAAAAATGATAAAATAAGAAGAATGGCAGGCATAGTAAAGATTACAGAGGGAATAAAGTGCCAAAACTGCGGTCGTTGATTGATTGATTGAAAGTTTTCTGGCATCCTGACATCTAGGGTCATTGACGCAGATAGCATTTATTATATATGAAAATAAAAGAGAATTCAATTAAAACCATAAAAGTTAAGATGTCATTATAATAGTTAAATAGTTTTCAGACGACCTGCTTCTGAAATAAATCTAAAAATGTCGCTTGCATAGTAGGACACATCTTGGCAAGGATGAACCTGCCATCCTCACCTCGAGCCTCAAACAGATATCTATTTCTTAAGTTATTATAATTAGGGCATTCATTCAACAAATGCCTCACTGTTAAAGGTACTAAACAGTCCTCGCAATACGGTTGGTGTTGGCCCTTCAGCAGAAACTCGTGTGTCAACTGTGTGTAACCAATACGGAGACGACAAAGAGTCGTATCCCATTTTCGGGGTATCATGTTATACCTCCAAGGTGATATGATATTTGTTACTTCCCTCATTTCATTGCCATCTAGACTATCCCAGTGCTGTTAACATTTACTATAAACCAATTTCTTCGCCAGTAAATCTACCTTCTCAATCTCAGACACACACACATGTGCTGGAACCCAACAAAATCGAACTATTATACCTCTCCGTCCAATAATAAAAACCCATTCTAAAATCTTTAAAACTAGAGGGTTACTAGAATTAAAAACTAAATCTTGAAGAACACTCCTTGCATCACTAAAAATTGTAAAATTACCCTCCATTTACAAAGCTATTTTCTCAATAGCAGTTAGTATGCCATAGAGTTCGACAGTAAATATGGAAGCTGTTAGAGGAAGTGAACCTCTACAATTAAAATCATTACTATGTACTCCTAATCCAATGCCAGCATCAGATTTGGAGCCATCAGTATATATAAAAGTCGATCCCCTATGTTCTGCAACATGTTCCATAAAAAGAGACCTGGATTCTACGTCAGTCATATTCTTCTTAACTCCAATAATTTACAAAAAGATACGTCAGGTAATTTCCATGGAGGCGTTGATGATACCTTGAATGGAAGCACCTTAATTCTAATTATATCTTGATTGTTTAATAATTATTTCACCCGAAACCCAAAAGTTGAGGAGATTTTGGGTGCAACCTAAAGTATGTTGAGTGCCTTACAAGGCTTGCAGTCTGAAAGGCTAAAGAATTAGGGAGTCTTTGCAATCTAAACCAATATCGAATAATAGAGGACATTCGGTAAAGGTCTAGAGGCAACTCCCCAGCATCAACAAGGAGACTTAGGGTAGATGAGGTTCTAAATGCTCCTGTGGACAATCTAGTACCAGCATAATGTATAGAATCTAATATTTTTAACTGGCTTGGGGCGGCTGAGGAGTATATTTCGCAACCATAACTAATTTTGGAAAAAATCAAGGCCTTGTATAATTTTAAAATAGTCTTGCGGTCTGGCCCCCTTGATGTATGGGACAATACTTTTAAAAGATTCAGAGCCTCAAGACATTTAGCTTTTAAAGCTTTTAAGTGAGAAACCCATTTAAGCCTACAATCAAGTATCAACCCTAAAAATTTAGCTTCACTTGCACATGGGATCCGTTGACCTTTGATGTATATATCCGGGTCTGGATGTACTCCCCGGATACGACAGAAATGGACAATTGTAGTTTTACTTGTCGAGAACTTAAATCCATTCATATTGGCCCACTGGATAATTTTATCAAGATAGAGTTGTATTTTTCTCTCAACCATTGCCATTCTAGCTCCAGCAAATGATATGGAGAGATTATCCACAAATAGTGTTGCAAGAACATCCCGGGGAATGATTAAGGATACCCCATTAATTGCTAGTGCAAAAAGGGTTACACTCAGCTCACTACTCTGAGGAACTCCTTCCTGGCATTTACTCTCTGATAGAGTTTCCCCTACTCTCACTTGGAAAACTCTATGTCAAAGAAATGACTGAATAAATAGAGGTAGCTCTCCTCTTAATCCAAACTCATGGACTCGTTTTAAGTATACCATATCTCCATGTGGTATCATATGCCTTTTCAAGATAAAAAAAAGACTGTAACATGGTGCTGTTTGGAAGCAAAGGCTTCACAAATGGAGGACTCAAGTCGTATCAGCACATCAGTCGTTGAGTGCATTTTTCTGAATCCACATTGAATGGGTGATAAAATACCCTTCTTTTCAAGGTACCACATCAGTCTTACATTGGCCATCTTCTCCATGATTTTGCACAAACAAGATGTCAATGCAATTGGCCTGTAATTTGCTGCTAAAAACTTGTCATTACTGGGTTTTAAAAAGGCTAAAATAATGACTAGATCCCAAACATTTGGATAACTATGATCATGCCATATTCTATTAAAAATGCTTAAAATAAATAACTTTGTTTTAAAAGGTACGTATTTAATCATTGCATATGGAATTCAATCGGGTCCAAGGGCTGTATCGTTACACGTAGCAAGAGCAGAATCAAATTCTCTTTCAGTAAAAGGCGAATTGTATGACTTGTGCTTTCTTGTTGCAAAATTTAAAACTTTCTTTTCTTCAATGCTCCTATACTGGTGACCAGGAGCTGCTTCACACTTGCACGATACATTTGAAAAATGGCCAGCCAGGGCATTGCTAACATCGGTTGCTCCAGTCATATACTGGCCATTTACCTTTAACACTGGAGGTGGGTTTGGGGTGAATTTGCCTGCTATCTTTTTGACTTTCCTCCACACAGATGATGTTGGTGTTCTACTGTTAATGGAGGAAACAAATGACATCCAAGACTGGGGCCTAGCTTCTTTCATGGCACGACGGAACTGTGCTCTACATTTCTTGTACATGACTAAATTCTCCTCAGTACGGCGCATGCGCAATTGAGTTAAAAGACTTTCTTGGGGCTCTGTGCAGGGCAGTTAGTTCTGATGACCACCAGGGGACTGGTTGTCGTCTGAATATCCCTGTTGTTTTGGGAATGGAATTGACTCCTGCTGTGTTTAGAGTTCCATTAAGTAAGTCTATGCCATCATCAACACTTTCAAACTGTTCTGCATTTCCTTCAATTTCACTTAACTTCCGAAATCTATCCCAGTCCGCCTTATCAAGACTCCATCGAAGCGATCTCTGTAAAGGTGGACCATTGTTGGTGTTTATAATGATTGGTGCATGATCACTAGTATGCCAATCATCTAATGTTCTCCAATTAAAATCGAAGAGACAGTTAGAGCTTGCAACTGATAGGTCAATGCAGGACAAGGTACCTGTCTGAACATGGAAATGTGTGGGCTCTCCTGTATTGAGGAGTCCGACATCTTCATTCTCCAAAATGGATGATATAATATTACCCCTTGCGTTTGCCAAAACATCACCCCATAAAGGATGTCTACTATTAAGATCTCCTAGTAAGAGGAAAGGTTGTGGGAGTTGTTTAATCACCTCTACCATATTATCATATGAGATGTTATCATTTGGAGGCAAGTAAAGAGAACAGATTGTGTATTTTCTCCCTATATCAGTCTGTACAAACACTGCCTCCAGAGGGGTACAGATAGACAAAGATATTTAGGGAAAATCTCGACGAACGTATATAAGATTTCCCCCATTGGCTCCCTGCTCGTTGATCATATGGTGTCCTACAGCTAACATACTCTCGAGGACAAGGAGTATTAGCATCAAGCTTGCTTTCTTGTAGACATACAGATATAGGGGAGTGCTCACGTATGAGGAGCTTAAGTTGTTCATATTTCACCCTTAAACCCTGGCAATTCCATTGCAGAATGGAGGAAAAACTATGGTTTATTTTTTGGAAGACACCTTAGATGAAGTCTTCCCATTGGCAATATTTGATCTAACAATATTTCCCGGTGGTACCTCTAGAGAGGATCTTGATATAGTGGGTTTTGTGTTCCTCTTTTTCTTTGTGTCCGTTTGATCTAATTGTTGAGGAGGATGGTGGACCTCAACTTGAATTTCTGATTGGTTCAATTTACCTTCTAGTTGATCAAAAACATCAGCAAACAAGATATCATATTTATTTGAAGTCGTGACTTTAATGTTTCTTATGGTATGAG
Source organism: Palaemon carinicauda (assembly GCF_036898095.1). NCBI lineage: Eukaryota > Metazoa > Arthropoda > Malacostraca > Decapoda > Palaemonidae > Palaemon > Palaemon carinicauda. Next base: position 91,333,943 of record NC_090725.1, on the reverse strand, counting down.
GCGAAAGAGATGGAGGTCTCACTCTCTTTCGATTAAAAGGTTGTGATCTGTCAGGTTTTTGCACCTTTCCCACTACAGGTTCACCAGGTAAATTGGTTTCAAGTAGAACCTCCATAAGATCAGGCAAGGACACGGCCTGAGAGAGGTTTGTTCTATTGTTTAGAATCGGAGTAGTTGGCTTTTGAATAACTTTCAGATCTTTAAGTATCTGTTTTGATTTTTCTACAATTTCTAGATATAGATTTTCGATGGGACTTTCAACCTCTTTGACTACTTTCATTTGTTTCTTTATCTTAGAAGTAGAGATATAATTTTCGTCTGTGTGGTTTGGCAAGTTTTTCTTCAGAACCATTGAAAAAGGTTGCACTGGTCTTTCCTGCTTTTCAAGAGCTCTTTTACGAGCCTCTTTAAAAGTAACCCTTTCCATGGTCCTAATGGCCTGAATTTCTTTTTCAAAAATAAACTTAACACAGCTTTTAGATGTAGCTGGGTGTGCTTCCCCACAATGTATGCAATTAGAGTTTTCTATGCATACTCCATGACTACTTTTTCCACAGTTGGCACAAACAGCTGGCTTATTATTTAGTTTTTCCTTGCATTTCTGGCTTAAATGGCCATACATTTGGCAATGATAACATCACAGTGGTGAAGGGATATATGGTTTTACCTTCAAAGATAGCCAACCAGCTTTTATAACATTTGGTAATCTGTATTGATCAAAAGTTATAATCAAAGTAGCAAGAGGAACACGTTGTTCTCCAACTCTCTTTCTCATTCTGACTTCTTTTACTACGCCTTGACTTTTCAGTTTATCCTCAATTTATTTTTCCTCTATGTCCAGCAACTCTGGAGCATATATCACACCTTTACTCTGGTTGAAAGTAGAGTGCGAAACGCATTTGACACTATGACCATCCAATGTTGAGAGTGTTTTCAATCTTTCGCCTTTTATTGGGGATAGTGCCTCTATCAGGAGACTTCCATTTCCCTGGGGAAGAATTTTTGGCTGCCCTCCACATACAGCAACTACTTCCCTATTAGCTTTAAATACATTTACACGTTCATGTCTTGCATTTTCAAATTCCAAAATAAAAAATTTCTCATAATTCACTACTTCATAATGACCAGGTAATACTTCTACTTTTCTATATTTTTCTGTACTGTCATCATTTCTCACTCTCTCTCTTCTTCTCTAGTGTTTTCTTATCATTCTTTATATGACGTGAGTAAGGTTCCAATGTTACGATATTAGAACCCGAGTTGGAGCTGTCTGTACCGAGGTCCATGTTTGTATTTTCCAGATCGTCAACAGAGGGGTTGGTTTTTTTTGAAAGAGCAAGCCGGTTTATCCACCTCTTATCGGAGGATGTCAGTTCTCCTATCTCATGTGGCCCAACACGAGAAGAGGCTTCAGCGGGGACCAGTCCTCTATTAGAGAGGGGCTGCCTCTCTTAACGTGGGCGTACACTGGTCAGTGGGGGTGGTTAGCCCCTCCCACCGGCGACTCCAATGCCTGGCGTCACCTATTACCCGCAAATATGGGCGACTTACAACCGGATCACTGGAGCCCGACTCTTAACAGACTTGGTCTGCACCCAATGGGGTCTGCCAGAGGGTGATGGCATCTAAATTGACACAAGTTGAGATGGAATGGAGTCCATCCCACACTGTGCCAAATCCAAAGAAGCAGCCAAAGCATAATCAAACAAGCCAAAGTCGTCAACAATATCAAGCCCAAAAGGAAGAGATGGGAGAAAAAAAGAAATAACCAAAAGGAAAAGAGAAAGTGCTGACTGATTTAGTTGGATCAACAGTAGAGCACCGAGGTCCAGTGGGAAAGTAGTTCCCTCTGTTCATTAGAGTCCACCTGCTAATCCCTAAGCCCCCCCCCCACCTCATCAAGGCTTCAGCATCTGGGGGGAACTGAGGTGGTGTGCGCATGTATTGAGGATGGATGGGGGGAGGGAGTGAGGAAGGCTTGGGGAACCTGTTAAGGGGAGAAGATCGAGAGGAAGGCAGAAAATTAGACAGCGAGATATGGTGAAGGATGATATGGAGAGAAGGGGTATGGTGGAAGATGATGCCTTTAATAGAAGGCATTGGAGAGGGCGCATTAGGCAGCGAACCCCTTAATGTAGGGATAAGTGGGAAAGAAGAGAATACAGATGTCTACAGTGATGAGCTTATGACAGGTGAAACCATAGAAGGAAATTGGGGCACATCCCATGGATGTGTAGAAATACACCAGCCCCAATGTTAGAGCATCAGGTAATTACAAAAGACTGGATCCGATCATCTAGATACCAGTGCACAACTCCCTCCTTGCCATAATCTGGGATATCTGCCATTGGGGTTTCCTCAAGCACCCTGACAACGGATGTATCCACCGGCAGGGTATCACAGAGCATCGCACTCGCATCAGTAGAACCAAAGAAAACACCTGAGATAAGTATAATAAATGAAGGATGTAACTATCCAGTCTTAATTGATACAGGATCATCAGTATCTATCATATTTTGCAATTCCTTCTGTGATTCACTAAATAGAACTATGTCATCTGCAAATCTTAAGTTGTTAAGGTATTCCCCACTAATGTTAGTTACTACATTTTTCCAATATAAATTCTTAAAAATGTCTTCTAGGCATGCAATGAATAATTTATGGATGGGGTCCTCCTGTCTAACTCCTTTCTCAATCTGAATTTTCTCACCGTCTTCATGTAATTTTAAGCTTGCTGTACCTCCTGTATAGATATCTTCATGCGTTCTAACATAAGCTTCATCTATTCTTTGTCTTGGAAGGGCTTTTATTACCGCTGATGTTTTGACAGAATTAAAAGCTTTCTCATAGACTATAAAAGTCATACATAGTGGTTTGTCATACTGTGTTGATTTTTCCATTAGCTGGTAAATTACATGGATAATAAGTAGTGGGTTTGGTAGGGCACCAACCACCCATTAAAATACTACTACTAGAGAATTATTGGGTCATTTGACTGCCCAGATGGTACTCCATTGAATCCACCTCTCTGGTTATGGCTCATTTCCCTTTGCTTACAAATACCAGTACACTAAATAGTCTGGCATATTCTCACCCCATTCTCCTGTATCCAATACAATTGACAATACTGAAATTACCAAACGATTTTCTTCACTCAAGAGATTAATCACTGCACTATAATTGTTCATTGGCTACTTTTCTTTTGGTAAAGGTAGGAGGACTCTTTAGTTATGGTAAGCAACTCTTCTAGGAGAACACTACAAAATTAAACCATTGTTCCTTAGTCTTGGGTAGTGCCATAGCCTCTTTACCATGGCCTTTGACTGTCTTGGATTAGAGTTCTCTTCCTTTAGGGTACAGTCGGAAACACTTTTTTTTATCTTATTTCTTTCTCTCTTTTTTTTTGAAGTTCTTATAGTTTATATATGAAAGATCTATTTTAATGTTGTTTCTGCTCTTAAAATATTTCATATTGTTCATTAATTCTTTTGTGGTTTATTTATTTCCTTTCCTCACTGGGCTATTTTTCCCAGTTGGAGCCTTTGGACTTATAGTATCCTCCTTTTCCGACTAGGGTTGTAGCTTAGCAAGTAGTAACGATGAGGATGATGATGATGATGATAATAATAATATGATCAGTTGTGTAATACCCACTGCTAAAGCCTGCCTGCTCCAGCTGCCTTTCTATTTGGACTTAAAGGAGTTTTGTAAATGTTTTATATAATAGAGTAAACTTATTGAGCAGTAATTTTTTAAGTCTTTTGGGTCTCCCTTTTTGTGAATTTATATGACAAACTTTTTGCAACCTATAGGTATAGGATTTTCTTACAAAATTTTTTTTTTAATTATTATTATTACTAGCTAAAGCTACAACACTAGTTGAAAAAGCAGTAAGCTATAAGCCCAAGGGGTCTAACAGAAAAAATATCCCAGTCAGGAAAGGAAATTAGGAAACAGATAGAATAGTGTGCCTGAGTATACCCTCAAGCAAGAGAACTCTAATCAAAGACAGCGGAAGACCATAGTACACAGGCTATGGCCCTAATCAAGACTAAAGAATGATGGTTTGATATTGGAGTGTGTTTCTCCTAGAAAAGCTGCTCACCATAGTTAAGGTCTCTCTTCTAACCTTACCAAGAGGAATGTAGCCACAAAAAATTACAGTGCAGTAGTTAACCCCGTGACTGAAGAAGAATTTTTTGGTTATCTTAATGTTAACAGGTGTATAAGGAAAGAGGAGCGTATGTAGAGAATAGGCCAGACTATTCGGTGTATATGTAAGCAGGAGATAAATGAGCCGTAACCAGAAAGGGATCCAATGTAGTACTATCTTGCCTGTCAAAGGACCCAATAACTCGTTAGCTGTTGTATCTCAACGGGAGCTGGTGCCTTATCATTCTTCTCCTGCTCCTTTGTCTATTTTCATGCCTTTTAAAGCTGTCCTTACTTTTTTGTACTGTTACTTTTGGTAATGGCTATCTTTAGTGCCGGCTATCTTTATGTGTTACAGTTGTCAATTACATCAATTCATTAAATCACAGAATGTTCAAGTTATTTTGTAAAATGTTTCTCTTCCACACTGAAGTGTGGGGACTCTCGTTGAAAAACACAGGCATGAAATACAGAGCTTACTGATTAGATTGCAACATCTCTCCAAGAGTATTGGAGTAATTTAGTTAACAATTTTGAGGACGAAATTTTCATCCTCTCACTCTCCTACCAGGCATGAATTTTCAGTCACCTGAATCAGCTAAGCTTGTCCATGCAAGGTATGTTTGCTAATAATATTGATTGTGCAGAGAAGGCAGAAGCTTTTAAGAAGAAATTGTCAGTGTAGAAGTGTCCAATCTAGAGGGAATAAGTGGCTGAAAAACTGGGAGACAAGGCAACCAAGCCAATGCTTATAGAAAATATTTTTGTTTATCTCTTGCTCCTAAAGACCATTATGGCACAATACTCTCCCATGGATTATATATTTAAAAATGGATGCATCAGCCCTTTTTGGCACACAATGAAGATAATTATAATCTTAAAGAGGAGCTAATTGATCTGTATAATCTAAAAGCGGAGCTAATTGATCTGAAGGTGTACCAAGGCTGTCAGACAAAAATTAAACACACAACCTTTCAATATCTTCCACAAATGGAATGTCACAATAATTGTCGATGATATAATTACACCTACCATGCTTGTGATGCACATATGTTATCTGTGTGAAATTTGAAAGCAGATCACAGAAGTCAGCTAGTCCAGTTAGAAGCATTCTGAGAACTGCTACCATTACACCAATTAGTAAGACTGTGATAATAGGAGTAATCATTAAATGTCAGTCTTTCTTCAAGCTCAGGGATAAGTTGGCTCTTTTCAGTTTTAGTCATGAATCCCTTGCCATCAAACATCATTTGTGAGGGAACATCATCACAAGTAAGAGAATCCTCCTTGGTGAGACCTCAGCTCAAGCAACTTCAATAGAGTTTTCAGTCATGTTTATATTTCTGATCACATTTTTTGTTGTCGTTTTTAACTTGTTTCTGATGGTGATTATTGTTTTGAGGTTTAGTCTTTGAATAGCGTCACCGAGTTTCAAGGTTCTGTTAATAATGCTTAATCTGTATACTGGAGCATACGAAGTGACAGGATATAACAACATTGATAGGGATGCAAATTGCTTCACTATAACATTTTCTTCCATTCAGATGAAATTAGAAGCACTCCAAGATGGTATGGATTGTGGTGTAGGATACATAACCTCATTGCTAGTATTATGCCAAGCAACTGACCATGCTATGTCAGTGAGCCTCTTTTTTTATCTGTTTCATCAAAAATGTAAAGTTCATCACTGCCTTTGCAAGAAGTCGGGAGGTCAGGCTTTTTCAATGGCAACTTAAACTCTTAGAAGTATCTAGCAGGACTTTAACCTCCTTGAAAGCCACTTGACTATGTTCAACTGAGGTACTAGATCAGTCAGGTTTGAATCTCGGAATCCTTGGCTTATTATGGATCAAAACACAGACTGGGTCATACTCAGAAGTATTTGAGCCTTCATGATCTCAGTTGTCAAATCCTGCTGATGTAAATTCTCCAAGATCAAAATAGGCTGACAGTGCAACACTCTTGGCTATTCTGTAGCGCTGTGTAGGATGCAATGTCATACTGATACAGTGGCAGGTCACTGTAGCTAAGTGACAGTCCCTGGTGATTGAAGATAGTTATAAATGTCTTCTCACCATACCCAAGACTGTGAACACCTTCAACATTCATTATATGCTAAAATATTCTTTTTCTGTCATCATGATACACACAAAACATGATATGAAAGAGTGCTTTGATCTTTCTGCAGCGTTGAGCAGTAAGTCTAGCATCGATTGTTTGTTCACAATTACTGTTATCAGTTTCATCTGTATCATCTGCCTCCTCCTCAGTTGAATCTTAACTTGAAGGATCTGCCCCAGACATTACTGCTTCAGCATCCTTTTAGTATGAATCAAAATTAGAATTGTAAAAATATCCAGAACACTTGAGAACTGGTTCAGGTATTTTCATATTAGAACATGTAAGTTTGAGATCCTTTGGATCTACAAATCGATCATCCAAGTCAAAGTTATGACTTTCTAAATTCTCCCATAAGACACTGGCACATACTTCTACTGAATTTAAGGACTGAGTACTCTTCACCATGACATTTGTTCTTACACATGGCACACTGTATACAATAAGTGACTTGTATACATTATCAGGGTATGGAAAGTTAATGCCTCTACCAAACTGTTCCAACAAAAAAATCTATACATCTTGATTTCGAAATTTATGTTGATCATTAACTAATATATTCCTTTTGTCTCTTAACACACAAAGTTTATAGCCATTGCTATTTTTCAGTCATTCTTCCAATTCCGACAAAATGTCATTTCGTGCATGCTGCTTATGTTTTGGCTCTGGTTGTTTACCAGAAGAATAGTTAACTATCTAGTTTGAAGGTAGTTTATAGTGCATTGTTTGTAATAATACAATTCAGATCCAAAAACTGTATGTGATCTGGAGATAATAAACTCAACTGAAGACGTCATCCTGGAAGAAGTTTGCTACCTCAGAAAATGAAATGGCACAATTCGACTCTGATATTCTACACTTTATGGCATCATCTTTTTATGACTTCTTGTCACAAACAATACAGTTCACAATCAGTTGATCCATAGGATTTGGAGGTGAATGTATGGCTCAGTGAAAACGAGTAGCAAACCAATGTGGACTTTCAGATTTTATTGAATGCTGTTATTTTCTCTGACTTTTGGAGGCAGATTGGAAACGGTGCACTTGGAA
>NC_090725.1:91319123-91321623 GCF_036898095.1 Palaemon carinicauda | reverse complement strand
AAACGCCACATTCATATTGATTTCCCACTCCATTGAGGATTTCTATGCACAGGAAAAATCCAGAATTCGAAAGTTGACTTTACTCAAATTTCTATGAAAACTACAAATACCTTAATAAATTTTTGATAAGTGTAAACATCTACAGAAAGAAACACTAATAACAACAGAATCCAGTTTGCGAAACAAGTGTTCCACCTCTGTTAAGGCGTATGGATTGTATAAGTATTTGGACTGATTTACATGTATTCATTTTGAAGCTTACTTTATCATATCTTGTTCTCAGTGCAAAAACTGCTTGCCACTTGAATATTGAAGAAAGAGATCCAACTTATAACATTGATTCAAGTTGGAGCTTATTATTTGAATCTTTATGTATTGTATATATTATCATATAAACTTTCAGTCACCGAGGCACACAAGAAAAGTCTATACTTAGTATGTAAATTCAGTCTTAGTTATTGCGACTGTTGATATACGAGTTTATTCTGATAATCATTAAGGAGCAAAGGCACGCGAATCTGTATGTTATGAGAAGGAACCACTCGTCCATAAGCTATTATCAAATAAGCTGACAGATGTACGAGTGGGCTGTTAGGTTATGACAGAGATGCGAGAGGAATGCAACTAACTTTTATTTCAATATATAACGAGTTTACTGTATATGCAAGAGGTTCCGAGCAAGAATGTCACAAATTTCATACAGACTTATGCATGTGAAGGCAAGCTTAAACAGGTTCAGTTATCAGTAGGGGAGAGAGCGAGATATACAAAAGAAAAAAAAACACCGTTACAGTGTACGTGCGGTACACGTATGAAAAAAGTAGCGAATACGGTACGAGAACCAGAAAATATCAAGTGTGATAAACTTCAAACAGGGAAAGTAAATATAGTGACACGTTACGAACTAATTGGGTGAACTTTAAGAACAAGGATCTACCCAAGATAGCTACTAACCAAACAAGATTTACAGGTTTACATCACCAATTGTGAAACATTAAGTCCTGCGTAAGGGTATCATACACAAGAAAATCATGGTAAGTCGTTAGGGCCTCGGTTTCTATTGACTACAGATACAACCCCTTGACATGGCTGATGGAAGCTTCAACTGACGATCTGGCACTGGAAACCTAGGGTTATTCATTGTTTGTTGGAAACGACCGGCAGTAAATTATAAATTAACTGCTAGTCATCCGGAAATAGAAAAAAAAATGTTTAGACAAACAAATTTTAATAACAAAATGTCCCAAAACCCGATCGACATCAACTTCATCATTTAAGATTTCAATGGAACATGTAACGTACATAGTTGGGAGAGTTAATCAACACGTTCTCCAAGGTAAGGGAAACGCCAATAAGATCAAATACAGGCTCTTCCAACATTCCACACATTGTTTACTGCACTTCTTCCCCCAAGTCTCAGAGGGAATTTCTCCTGTCACTGAATGAGAATGAGCTTATGTTATCTACAGAGTGCTTAATTTCTGGATGGCCAAAGGAACATTCATTTCGTTGTCTTGTAGACATGTACGAACTGCAAGGTTGAACAGACTCACGTGGTACCTTTACATTGGTATGAGTACCCAGACTTGGTAGTCAAATATGTTGATACTCTTCAAACATTTTAATTATTTTCCCAACAATTAGTTCAGAACATAGCAGTGTAAGCTATGCTAGCCCTTTTTCCATGGTATATCAATGCAATCCATTTCACATTTACTTCACATCGTAATAAAATCAATCCGTTTGAGGCACAGTTTCAGATTAACTCCTCTTAAAAATTTGCTTATTATCTTCGACTGCTAGCTCCAGAAATGTTAGTACTGTTTCTCCGTAGTTTTTCTCACTTACACCATATCTTCCAACACCATTTCCAAAACCTCATCACTTTACTCGAACACATTAATTTCGAGTCTTCTGACTGATAGCCTATGCCACGATTTTAATGTCTGACAACCTTTCCCTTGCATCTCGTTTTTCCTTTTATGGCTTCTTTTTTGTGAGACGTATCCTGATATGAGTTAATAGCATTCTTCTTGAAGAACTTTATAATCTTCACTGATCTTTCAATCTTTCATATCACTTTTACAGCATCATTCGGCCACTTCATCCTCAGTGCCAAATCCATTCTGCTTTGTCTTGCCTTCAAATCATCCCATGCAAAAGCATTTTGCACCACAGTCATTGTTATTTTGACAGAAAAAAAAGAATAGGTGAAATCAATGTACCTTAGACGGCCAGGATAGAAAATGGCATAAACACTACTACCAGTCAAAATATTCATGAGTAATAAAGCCAAGAAAACACAAATAAAGCAGAAGAACTACATAAGAATGACTCCCAATTCCGCTCCTTTAATTGGATGGCTGAGAAGCAGAAGTTAATAAAATATGTTAAAAAATTTGAAAATTATTACAATGTGTCGAAGATTTAAATAGAATAAATTTGAATATTGGTTTCGAGACTATCTTACAGAGATAAAAACTATGTCTGGAGCTTCAGA
>NC_090725.1:91312309-91313623 GCF_036898095.1 Palaemon carinicauda | reverse complement strand
AGAAATCAGATGAAGCCCAGGTAATATCTGGTGTGCCCCAAGGTACGGTATTAGCTGCACTGCTATTTGTTATTATGATCTCAGACATAGACTGTGATGTTGAAAACTCCGTAGTGAGAAGTTTCGCCGATGACACAAGAATAAGTAGAGAAATTACTTGTGATGAAGATAGGAACTCACTACAAAGAGATCTAAACAAAATATATGAATGGGTGGAGATAAATAGGATGGTATTTAACTCCGATAAATTCGAATCAATAAATTATGGAAACAGAGAAGAAATGGTGTATGCATACAAGGGACCTAATAATGAGACAATCACAAACAAGGAAGCAATTAAAGACCTTGGTGTAATTTTAAATAGGAATATGTTATGCAACGACCAAATAGCAACACTGTTGGCTAAATGTAAAGCAAAAATGGGAATGTTATTCAGACACTTTAAAACAAGAAAAGCTGAACACATGATTATGCTTTACAAAACTTATGTGCGTAGTACACTCGAGTACTGCAATGTGATATGGTACCCACACTACCAAAAGGATATTGCGCAAATAGAGAGTGTACAAAGGTCCTATACTGCTAGAATAGAAGAAGTTAAGGACCTTGACTACTGGGAAAGACTGCAATTTTTAAAACTATACAGTCTAGAAAGGAGAAGAGAACGCTACATGATAATACAAGCATGGAAGCAAATAGAAGGAATTGCTGAAAACATCATGGAGCTTAAAATATCAGAAAGAGCAAGCCGAGGTAGATTAATAGTGCCAAAAAGCATTCCAGGTAAACTGAGAAAGGCGCACAGGACATTAATCCACTACGCACCAGCATCGATAATGCAGCGACTATTTAATGTGCTGCCAGCTCATCTAAGAAACATATCAGGAGTGAGCGTAGATGTGTTTAAGAATCAGCTCGATAAATACCTAAGATGCATCCCAGACCATCCAAGACTGGAAGATGCAAAATACACCGAAGATGCATTAGCAACTCTCTGGTGGATATACGAGGTGCCTCACACTGAGGGACCTGGGGGAACCCAAACAAAAAATAAGGCAATAAGGTAAGGTAAGGCTCTCTCTCTCTCTCTCTCTCTCTCTCTCTCTCTCTCTCTCTCTCTCTCTCTCTCTCTCATAACTTTCAGCATCTCTCTCACAGACACACATATAAGATTCAGAGAATCTTCTCTCTCTCTCTCTCTCTCTCTCTCTCTCTCTCTCTCTCTCTCTCTCTCTCTCTCACAGACACAAACACACATATAAGATTCAGCGACTCTTCTCTTTTTCATTGCATTCAGTGTTGCTCTCTCTCTCT
>NC_090725.1:91269809-91307309 GCF_036898095.1 Palaemon carinicauda | reverse complement strand
AGCCACTGAAGAATTATTGTACAGTAGTTAACCCCGTGAGCGAAGAATAATTGTTTGGTAATCTCAGTGTTGTTAGGTGTATGAGGAGATAGGTGCAAGTAGAAAGAATAGGCCAGAGTATTTGGCGTATATGTAGGTAAAGGGAAAATGAGCCGTAACTAGAGAGAGGGATTCAATGTAGTACTGTCTGGCCAATCGAAGGACCCAATTACTTTCTAGCGGTAGTATCTCAACGAGTGGTTGGTGCTCTGGCCAACCATATATATATATATATATATATATATATAGATATATATATATATATATATATATATATATATATATATATATATATATATATATAATTGTAAATCCAATAATATAAATGGATGCGGTTTTGTGCTTATTTCTGGAATCGCCCATAGTGGACTTTCTCAGCCAAATTTCTTCTATTGGAAAAAGGGGCCAACTTACTTTGGTTGTGGGGCTAGCATTAACACCCCAGAGGACTTACTGAGAAATCAGAGGGCTGAACTTCAGCTTCCTCTCCCTTCAGAAGGGCTCAATGTGAAAACAATTATCTCTCTCTCTCTCTCTCTCTCTCTCTCTCTCTCTCTCTCTCTCTCTCTCTCTCTCTCTGGTTTTACGATATGTGTCGTCGTTTGCTGCCTAAGTAGGAGATTCCGCATGTGATTTTGTACCTAATAATCAACAATTCGTGTCTGAAGCTCCAGACATAGTTTTTATCTCTAAAAGATAGTCTCGAAAACATTCACATTTATTTCATTTATATCTTCGACACATTGTTATAATATTAAAATTTTCTAACATATTTTATTCACTTCTGCTTCTCAGCCATCCGATTAAAGGAGCGGAATGGGGAGTCATTCTTATCTAGTTCTTCTGCTGTATTCATGTTTTCTGTGCTTTGTTACTCATGATGCGTATTGTAACTGGTAGTAGTATTTATGCCATTTTTTATCCTGTCTAAGTTACATTGATTTCACCTATTCATATTTCATTTTGTTTGTTTGTCAAAATAACAATGACTGCAATGGAAAATACTTTTGCATGGGATGAGTTGAAGCCAAGACAAAACTTAATGGATTTGACACTGAGGATGAAATGGCCGAATGATGCTGTAAAAGTGATATGAATGATTGAAAGATCAGTGAAGATTATAAAGTTCTTTATGAAGAATGCTATTAACTTATATCAGGATACAACTCACAGAATAAGGAGACATAAAAGGAAAAACGAGATGCAAGGGAAAGGTTGTCAGACATTAAAGAGGGGCATAGGCTACCAGTCAGAAGAGACACGAAATTAGTGTGTTGGAGTAAACTTATTAGGTTTTGGAAATAGGTTTGGAAGAAATGGTGTAATTGAGAAAAACTTCGGAGAAACAGTACTAGAATTTCTGGAGCTAGCAGTCGAAGATAATATGCAATTTTTTAAGAGGAGGGAATCTGAAACTGTACCTCAAACGGATGGATTTTATTACGATGGGAAGTAAATGTGAAATAGATTGCTTTCATATACCATGGTAAAAGGGCTAGCATAGCGTACACTGCTATATTCTGAACTAATTGTTGGGAAAATAATTAAAATGTTTGAAGAGATTATCAACATATTTGACTACCAAGTCTGGGTACTCATACCAATGTAATGGTACCACGTGAATCTGTTCACCCCTGTAGTTCGTACATGTCTACAAGACAACGAAATGAATGTTCCTTTGGCCATACAGAAATTTAAGCACTCTGTAGATAACATAAGCTCATTCTCATTCGGTGACAGGAGAAATTCCCTCTGAGACTTGGGGGAAGAAGTGCAGTAAACAATGTGTGGAATGTTCGAAGAGCCTGTATTTGATCTTATTGGCGTTTCCCTTGCCTTGGAAAACGTGTTGATTAACTCTCCCAACGATGTACGTTACATGTTCCATTGAAATCTTAAATGATGAAGTTGATGTCGATTGGGTTTTGGGACATTTTGATATTAAAATTTGTTTGTCTAAACATTTTTTTCTATTTCCGGATGACTAGCAGTTAATTAATAAGTTACTGCTGGTCGTTTCCAACAAACAATGAATAACCCTAGGTTTCCAGTGCCAGATCGTCAGTCGAAGCTTCCATCAGCCATGTCAAGGGGTTGAATCTGTAGTCAATAGAAACCGAGGCCCTAACGACTTACCATGGTTTTCTTGTGTATGTTACCCTTACGCAGGACTTAATGTTTCACAATTGGTGATGTAAACCTGTAAATCTTGTTTGGTTAGTCTTAGCTATCTTGGGTAGATCCTTGTTCTTAAAGTTCACCCAATTAGTTCGTAACGTGTCACTATATTTACTTTCCCTGTTTGAAGTTTATCACACTTGATATTTTCTGGTTCTCGTACCGTATTCGCTACTTTTTTCATACGTGTACCGCACGTACACTGTAACGGTGTTTTTTTTTCTTTTGTATATCTCGCTCTCTCCCCTACTGATAACTGAACCTGTTTAAGCTTGCCTTCACATGCATAAGTCTGTATGAAATTTTGTGACATTCTTGCTCGGAACCTCTTGAATATACAGTAAACTCGTTATATATTGAAATAAAAGTTAGTTGCATTCCTCTCGCATCTCTGTCATAACTTAACAGCCCACTCGTACATCTGTCAGCTTATTTGATAATAGCTTGTGGACGAGTGGTTCCTTCTCATAACATACAGATTCGCGTGCCTTTGCTCCTTAATGATTATCAGAATAAACTCGTATATCAACAGTCGCAATAACTAAGACTGAATTTACATACAAGTAGAGACTTTTCTTGTGTGCCTCGGTGACTGAAAGTTTATATGATAATATACAATACATAAAGATTCGAATAATAAGCTCAAACTTAATCAATGTTATAAGTTGGATCTCTTTCTTCAATATTCAAGTGGCAAGCAGTTTTTGCACTGAGAACAAGATATGACAAAGTAAGCTTCAAAATGAATACATGTAAATCAGTCCAAATACTTACACAATCCATACGCCTTAACAGAGGTGGAACACTTGTTTCGCAAACTGGATTCTGTTGTTATTAGTGTTTCTTTCTGTAGATGTTTACACTTATCAAAAATTGATTAAGGTATTTGTAGTTTTCATAGCAATTTGAGTAAAGTTAACTTTAGAATTCTGGATTTTTCCTGTGCATAGAAATCCTCAATGGAGTGGGAAATCAATGTGAATGTGGCGTTTAATAGGAGATTAATTATAAGCATAAAACTTTTATTATGTACAATTCCAGCTTTTAATGAATGTGCAATACATTGAAATGACGTAAGCAGGTTACATTCAGTTTTATGTGACAATTTAATTATATTAAATAACAGTCAAAGGAACAATAAGAGGGTAGGAGTTGAATACCAAACAAGGCCCATGGCTTTCTTGCCTTCTTTCCATAAGATAACTTAAGGGGAGAGAAGTAAAGGGAGAAAGTTTTTCCGAATATTGTATGGCGTATACCCAGATATTATTCATCTGGGTCAAAAAGGGAACCAAGAAGGAATAAATCTGAAGGCAACATGCAGATATCTCTAGTATACAAATAAAACTAGGCTGTATGTCTCCTAGTTCTTTTTGATTTGCCTTGAACTGCTTAAAACCTAACGAATTTTCATGACTTACCAAGGATACGCAAGTTTTGAATAAGGAAATGTGTAATTAAAGGAATGGAAAAGTATAATAGTATGAAAGAAGGTAGAAACAACGAGAACACGTAAATTAAAGAAAAATTACTACTCCTTCTTGTTGAACTGTCTGCAGTTCAATAATATTTCTGTTCATTAGTGTACTTAGATGGATCCACTAATTTCTCGTGGACAATTATGTTAGGTCAACCACCATCTTGCGTGACTGTCATCTGGTTACAATTCAGCCACTGACAATTGAAACATTTATGTATTTGTAAACAGTTACCAGGTACATTTTCTTCTTCAACTCCTGGTTTATCATTGTTCATCATATTCTTGTATACATTGATGTTAAACAATACGAAATGGAAACTTCTCTTCTCCAGTCCTATATATTTTTGCTTTTCTTTTTTTGTTCTTCCTATTTCTAATGTTCGTAGAAGAAATTCATTTTTTTTTTGTGGGGGGAATCAAAATTATTTGACCATCGTCTGCTTATCACCGAATAAAGACATTATGGTTTTCTTGCCTTACTATGATTTGTATTGATTTTTCACCTGTGTTAGACTCCGAAATAAAAAGAAATAAAAAAAAAACAATAAATAGATTCCAAATGCCACAATGCAAAGTAATAAACAAGGGAAAGCCAAGCATTTACATAAGGAAATACATTGTGAAGCTTTTTTATTGTGAACATAACCATGTATAGTAAGTAGTACTCGATTTTTCTTTCACTTGATTTTCCTGTCCTGAAATGTACCGCAAAATACATTACTGTCAAATTCTCCGACCATTACTATTTTTACAGTATGGAGATAGCGTTAGTTTTAACAAGGTTTATCCGAGCGATTTATTGGAATGGGACTTAACATCTTCCTTTGATTCAAATATGATGACCAGAGTAATCGAGCAATCCGTACTAAAAAAATGAAACTATTTTTATAATTGCCGATGCTGTTGTTATAAATTTCATTACACAGGTGTATTACAGTTAAACATTATGATATACTTTATTTGCGTTATAAACTTCCATTACATAAGTGTATTATAGCTAAACATGATTCATTGTATTAGCAACATACCATATATCAATATATATATATATATATATATATATATATATATATATATATATATGTATATACATACATACATATATATATATATATATATATATATATATATATATATATATATATATTAGATCGTATTTATGATTGAGTAAACGAAATGATTATATCAAAACTCGTCCTTTTGCAGTGAATAACAGTTTCAATTTTATGCAATATTGATATGCCAAGTCTACAGTATACATAACTTTACACTTATATCCTCATTTCACGAGCTAAATTCAACAATTTATTTAATCAAACACACAACTCAAACATTTGTCCTTGTCAGCACATCAAACGATTACAGATATTAATGTGACTTTGTTTGCCCATACATCGTAGTACTTCGTAGTCTAACATGATTCAAACAATAGTCAATACTTGATCAATGTTCAGTAGATAGTAGTACTGCATTTTCAACAGCTTTCTTTGCTATCACAATAGAGGTATTTTTCTTGTGCGAAAATCAACTTCTTCCACAATGTTGTTTCTTAGATATTAGGACGATTTTTTTCAAATAGGTCTTCCACACCATCTCTCCATGTATTATTCGTCATCATTTCCTCCTGCACCTCGACACTTCTGAATTATTCGCACTTTAAGCTAGCTTATAATCCTCCAGTTTACCACATTACAGTATTATTATTGAACCACCTACAATTCCTTTCCGCCTCCTCAGCAAACTAATCTTTTTTTCCAGTTACACTCATCCCTGCATTTTTCATCATGTGTTAACAGCTCAGAGGCGTCAATGCTTTCATTTTATATTTGGTTAGGATCCATTTTTCCCTTCTATTCCAATTTTAAGGATGGTTCTACAGTTTCGTCCTCCATTCACATCTTGACATCCTTATCCAGCGACCTTTCTCTTTTCTCTTATGCTATGAATCGACTTTTCTCTCCTATTACCATTATTAATTAATTCTCAAATAGCCTATACGATTCAGCAGCATCCACTTCCACCGTGCATAATGACATCCATTGTTTCTTCTCCTTGGTTTACTTTTACCTTCATTATCTTAATCTTGTTAAAATTTTCTTCAAGTTTCTGTGGTATTTTTTTTTTTTTAACTCTTGCTAGTATCTGTGGCATCTCTTCACTATTCCCTATAATTACAGCATCATCAATTACTTCGAACCCCATTTATGAGTGATATTCTTATCGCACGTCATTGCTCCTTCACACACAAGACCACACATCTATCTATCTATCTACCTATCTGTATATCTATCTATCTATCTATATATATATATATATATATATATATATATATATATATATATGTGTGTGTGTGTGTATGTATATATGTATGTATATATGTATATATATATGTATATGTATATATGTATGTTTATATGTATATATATACATATATATATGTATGTATATATGTATATGTATATATATATGTATATATATATGTATATATATGTATATGTATATATATATGTATATATATATGTATATGTATATATATGTATATATATATATATATATATATATATATATATATATATATATACATATACATACTCGGAGAGAGAGAGAGAGAGAGAGAGAGAGAGAGAGAGAGAGAGAGATCCTGTTTGTATTCATATTTGAATAAAAAAATTTTCTATTGCCATGGTTATTTTATATAAAAGGGTTATTCTTACGTCTGTCCCTACATATAACAAATTTGGCCAAAAATGGACAAGTCAGGCTACTTTATATATTACTGTAAACTTCACTCTTAGATGTGCTCTCTCAGACTAGTCCTTTTACGTTAATCTTTAAGTTCCAATTCCATGTCGCTAGCGTGCATTTATTTTTTATTTTTTCAAGAAGGAACATCAACTTTATTACATTCGTTGGTTTAAATTCCGGGAAACTTTCCCTCCCAGCGTAGTCTCCCCTCATTCCTGAGGATGGATTATTTTTATTTTTCAGAGTCCCCTCTGTTTGGTAGCAGACCGTGTGGCCTAATGGATAAGGCGTCGGACTTCGGATCCGAAGATTGCAGGTTCGAGTCCTGTCACGGTCGGTTTTGTAAGGGAAAAAGCAGTTGTGCAGTGTTTCACAACCTTTTCTGACCCTTTCCCACCCTCCACCCCCCGCACTTGGGTCAAACCAGTCTACCCCGTCCCTCAGGTATATTTTATTACAAGGAAAGAAGAAAGTGTATTGTATTTTTTATTATTAGATTTTATTTTGTTGATTTCTTAAACCTCAAACAAAGGAACATTATTGCTCATAGAATAAATAAGAAAATCCGAGAAAAAGAAACTAGCATGGATAAACTCAAATATGAACTGCTGAGTGATCAATCATACATATTAAACTCAAGGAGTTGGGCGGGGGAGGAGGGGGCAGGCATTATGTGTCCTCTAAAGTACAGGTTAACCTACGATTTTCATGTTCTACATATCAAGGCCTTTTAAAAAAGTTTGGGTGACAGGTTCACTTGTGGTCAAGTATTGCGGTCAAGTATTGCATTATATTATACCTCTATGAAGATATTTGCGTACCCCCCTTCCCCAAAAAACGTTAAGTACAAAAACAGTATTATCCCAAAAAACTCGGCCAATTCATGCTGAAACGCAACAAGTTGGTGTCTACACGCCCATTTTCATACTCAAAGAGTATGTTATGATTACATTTCATCCTAATAAGTTGGTTTCAATGTCATACACACACACACACACATATATATATATATATATATATATATATATATACATATATATACATATATATAAATCATGTTAAAAATTTTATAAAAATTGTTTACCAAGAATCTTTTTGTGAATCTGAGATAGCTCCAACCCATCACATTCCTTTTAGCTTTTCAGATAAAATTTGAAAGAGGCTATTGATCCTCAACAGAAAGGAAATTATGCCATTGGAAGCATCCAAATTTTGTAACATTGACCCCTAAAATTGCATGAAATGTCAACAGTCATCAGAGGAAAAGCTACCAAGATATATTGGAATGTATATCTACATAAGTATTTAATTGAAATTAGCCTATTCAAATTATGACATTGAAATGAGCCTATTCATATCAAATTCAATTTCATAATCTTCGACCATGTAATCATGGATTAAGACACCCAATTTGTGTTTCAGCTTGAATTAGCCGAATTATCTTTTTAGGTGAAATCTAAAGACTATTCATCATCAACAGAAATGGAATCTGTATCACTGGCAGCGTCTGGACTGTGTGACATTGACTAAAAAATGCATATGTCAACACACATCACACGAAAGGCTACCAAGTACAGCAAAACGATGCAAACGAATTAGAGATGCCATTGAAATTAAAAATGCCTGTGTAACTAAGCAGCTAAAAGTGATGACTTCCAAGTGCACCAATTCCAATCTGCCTCCAAAAGTCAGAGAAAATAACAGCATTCAAGAAAATCTGAAAGTCCACATGGGTTTGCTACTCGTTTTCACTGAGCCATACGTTCACCTCCAAATCCTATGGATCAACTGATTGTGAACTGTATTATGTGTGACAAGAAGTCATAAAAAGATAATGCCATAAAGTGTAGAATATCAGAGTCGAATTGTGCCATTTCATTTTCTGAGGTAGCAAACTTCTTCCAGGATGAGGTCTTCAGTTGAGTTTATTATCTCCATATCACATACAGGTTTTGGATCTGAATTGTATTATTACAAACAATGCACTATAAAATACCTTCAAACTAGATAGTTAACTATTCTTCTGGTAAACAACCAGAGCCAAAACATAAGCAGCATGCACGAAATGACATTTTGTCGGAGTTGGAAGAATGACTGAAAAATAGCAATGGCTATAAACTTTTTGTGTTAAGAGACAAAAGGAATATATTAGTTAATGATCAACATAAATTTCGAAATCAAGATGTATAGATATTTTTGTTGAAACAGTTTGGTAGAGGCATTAACTTTCCATACCCTGATAATGTATATAAGTCACTTATTGTATACAGTGTGCCATGTGTAAGAACAAATGTCATGGTGAAGAGTACTCAGTCCTTAAATTCAGTAGAAGTATGTACCAGTGTCTTATGGGAGAATTTAGAAAGTCATAACTTTGACTTGGATGATCGATTTGTAGATCCAAAGGATCTCAAACTTACATGTTCTAATATGAAAATACCTGAACCAGTTCTCAAGTGTCTGGATATTTTTACAATTCTAATTTTGATTCATACTAAAAGGATGCTGAAGCAGTAATGTCTGGGGTAGATCCTTCAAGTTAAGATTCAACTGAGGAGGAGGCAGATGATACAGATGAAACTGATAACAGTAATTATGAACAAACAATCGATGCTAGACTTACTGCTCAACGCTGCATAAAGATCAAAGCACTCTTTCATATCATGTTTTGTGTGTATCATGATGACAGAAAAAGAATATTTTAGCATATAATGAATGTTGAAGGTGTTCACAGTCTTGGGTATGGTGAGAAGATATTTATAACTATCTTCAATCACCAGGGACTGTCACTTAGCCACAGTGACCTGCCACTGTATCAGTATGACATTGCATCCTACACAGCGCTACAGAATAGCCAAGAGTGTTGCACTGCCAGCCTATTTTGATCTTGGAGAATTTACATCAGCAGGATTTGACAACTGAGATCATGAAGGCTCAAATACTTTTGAGTATGACCTAGTCTGTGTTTTGATCCATGATAAGCCAAGGATTCCGAGATTCAAACCTGACTGATTAGTACCTCAGTTGAACATGGTCAAGTGGCTTTCAAGGAGGTTAAAGTCCTGCTAGATACTTCTAAGAGTTTAAGTTGCCATTGAAAAATCCTGACCTCCCGACTTCTTGCAAAGGCAGTGATGAACTTTACATTTTTGATGAATCGAATAAAAAAGAGGCTCACTGACATAGCATGATCAGTTGCTTGGCATAATACTAGCAATGAGGTTATGTATCCTACACCACAATCCATACCATCTTGGAGTGCTTCTAATTTCATCTGAATGGAAGAAAATGTTATAGTGAAGCAATTTGCATCCCTACCAATATTGTTATATCCTGTCACTTCGTATGCTCCAGTATACAGATTAAGCATTATTAACAGAACCTTGAAACTCGGTGACGCTATTCAAAGACTAAACCTCAAAACAATAATCACCATCAGAAACAAGTTAAAAAGGACAACAAAAAATGTGATCAGAAATATAAACATGACTGAAAAGTCTATTGAAGTTGCTTGAGCTGAGGTCTCACTACGGAGGATTCTCTTACTTGTGATGATGTTCCCTCACCAATGATGTTTGATGGCAAGGGATTCATGACTAAAACTGAAAAGAGCCAACTTATCCCTGAGCTTGAAGAAAGACTGACATTTAATGATTACTCCTATCATCACAGTCTTACTAATTGGTGTAATGGTAGCAGTTCTCAGAATGCTTCTAACTGGACTAGCTGACTTCTGTGATCTGCTTTCAAATTTCACACAGATAACATATGTGCATCACAAGCATGGTAGGTGTAATTATATCATCGACAATTATTGTGACATTCCATTTGTGGAAGATAGTGAAAGGTTGTGTGTTTAATTTTTGTCTGACAGCCTTGGTACACCTTCAGATCAATTAGCTCTGCTTTTAGATTATACAGATCAATTAGCTCCTCTTTTAGATTATAATTATCTTCATTGTGTGCCAAAAAGGGCTGTTGCATCCATTTTTAAATATATAATCCATGGGAGAGTATTGTGCCATAATGGTCTTTAGGAGCAAGAGATAAACAAAAATATTTTCTATAAGCATTGGCTTGGTTGCCTTGTCTCCCAGTTTTTCAGCCACTTATTCCCTCTAGATTGGACACTTCTACACTGACAATTTCTTCTTAAAAGCTTCTGCCTTCTCTGCACAATCAATATTATTAGCAAACACACCTTGCATGGACAAGCTTAGCTGATTCAGGTGACTGAAAATTCATGCCTGGTAGGAGAGTGAGAGGATGAAAATTTCGTCCTCAAAATTGTTAACTAAATTACTCCAATACTCTTGGAGAGATGTTGCAATCTAATCAATAAGCTCTGTAATTCATGCCTGTGTTTTTCAATGAGAGTCACCACATTTCAGTGTGGAAGAGAAACATTTTACAAAATAACTTGAACATTCTGTGATTTAATGAATTGATGTAATTGACAACTGTAACACATAAAGATAGCCGGCACCAAAGATAGCCATTACCAAAAGTAACAGTACAAAAAAGTAAGGACAGCATTAAAAGGCATGAAAATAGACAAAGGAGCAGGGGAAGAATGATAAGGCACCAGCTCCCGTTGAGATACAACAGCTAGCGAGTTATTGGGTCCTTTGACAGGCAAGATAGTACTACATTGGATCCCTTTCTGGTTACGGCTCATTTATCTCCTGCTTACACATACACCGAATAGTCTGGCCTATTCTCTACATACTCTCCTCTTTCCTTATACACCTGTTAACATTAAGATAACCAAAAAATTCTTCTTCAGTCACGGGGTTAACTACTGCACTGTAATTTTTTGTGGCTACATTCCTCTTGGTAAGGTTAGAAGAGAGACCTTAACTATGGTGAGCAGCTTTTCTAAGAGATACACACTCCAATATCAAACCATCGTTCTTTAGTCTAGAATAGGGCCATAGCCTGTGTACTATGGTCTTCCACTGTCTTTGATTAGAGTTCTCTTGCTTGAGGGTATACTCAGGCACACTATTCTATCTGTTTCCTAATTTCCTTTCCTGACTGGGATATTTTTTCTGTTAGACCCATTGGGCTTATAGCTTACTGCTTTTTCAACTAGTGTTGTAGCTTTAGCTAGTAATAATAATAATAATAATAAAAAAATTTGTAAGAAAGCCCTATACCTATAGGTTGCAAAAAGTTTTGTCATATTAATTCACAAAAAGGGAGACCCAAAAGACCTAAAAAATTACTGCTCAATAAGTTTACTCTATTATATAAAACATTTACAAAAATCCTTTAAGTTCAAATAGAAAGGCAGCTGGAGCAGGCAGTGGGTATTACACAACTGATCATATTATTATCATCATCATCATCATCCTCATCGTTACTACTTGCTAAGCTACAATCCTAGTCGGAAAAGGAGGATACTATAAGCCTAAAGGCTCCAGCTGGGAAAAATAGCCCAGTGAGGAAAAGAAATAAGGAAATAAATAAACCACAAAAGAATTAATGAACAATATGAAATATATTAAGAGCAGAAACAACTTTAAAATAGATCTTTCATATATAAACTATAAGAACTTCAAAAAAAAAAAGAGAAGGAAATAAGATAAAAAAAGTGTGCCCGACTGTACTCTAAAGGAAGAGAACTCTAATCCAAGACAGTGAAAGACCATGGTAAAGAGGCTATGGCACTACCCAAGACTAAGGAACAATGGTTTAATTTTGTAGTGTTCTCCTAGAAAAGTTGCTTACCATAACTAAAGAGTCCTCCTACCTTTACCAAAAGAAAAGTAGCCAATGAACAATTATAGTGCAGTGATTAATCTCTTGAGTGAAGAAAATCGTTTGGTAATTTCAGTATTGTCAATTGTATGAGGATAGAGGAGAATGGGGTGAGAATATGCCAGACTATTTAGTGTACTGGTATTTATAAGCCAAGGGAAATGAGCCATAACCAGAGAGGTGGATTCAATGTAGTACCATCCGGGCAGTCAAATGACCCAATAATTCTCTAGTAGTAGTATTTTAATGGGTGGTTTGTGAGGTACAGCAAGCTTAAAATTACATAAAGACGGTGAGAAAATTCTGATTGAGAAAGGAGTTAGACAGGAAGACCCCATCCATAAATTATTCATTGCATGCCTAGAAGAGATTTTTAAGAATTTATATTGGAAAAATGTAGTAACTAACATTAGTGGGAATACCTTAACAACTTAAGATTTGCAGTTGACATAGTTCTATTTAGTGAATCACAGAAGGAATTGCAAAATATGATAGATACTGATGATCCTGTATCAATTAAGACTGGATAGTTACATCCTTCATTTATTATACTTATCACAGATGTTTTTTTTTTTTTGGTTTTACTGATGCGAGTGTGATGCTCTGTGATACCCTGCCGGTGGATACATCCGTTGTCAGGGTGCTTGAGGAAACCCCAATGGCAGATATCCCAGATTATGGCAAAGAGGGAGTGGTGCACTGGTATCTAGATGATCGGATCAAATCTTTTGTAATTACCTGATGCTCTAACATTGGGGCTGGTGTATTTCTACGCATCCATGGGATGTGCCCCAATTTCCTACTATGGTTTCACCTGTCATAATCTCATCACTGTAGACATCTGTATTCTCTTCTTTCCCACTTATCCCTACATTAAGGGGTTCACTGCCTAATGCGCCCTCTCCAATGCCTTTTATTAAAGGCATCATCTTCCACCATACCCCCTTCTCTCCATATCATCCTTCACCATATCTTGCTGTCTAATTTTCTGCCTTCCTCTCGATCTTCTCCCCTTAACAGGTTCCCCAAGCCTTCCTCACTCCCTCCCCCCATCCATCCTCAATACATGCGCACACCACCTCAGTTCCCCCCAGATGCTGAAGCCTTGATGAGGTTGGGGGGCTTAGGGATTAGCTGGTGGACTCTAATGAACAGAGGGAACTACTTTCCCACTGGACCTCGGTGCCCAACTGTTGATCCAACTAAATCAGTCAGCACTTTCTCTTTTCCTTTTGGTTATTTCTTTTTTTCTTCCCTCTCTTCCTTTTGGGCTTGATATTGTTGACGACTTTGGCTTGTTTGAATATGCTTTGGCTGCTTCTTTGGATTTGGCACAGTGTGGGATGGACTCCATTCCAGCTCAACTTGTGTCAATTTAGATGCCATCACCCTCTGGCAGACCCCATTGGGTGCAGACCAAGTCTGTCAAGAGTCGGGCTCCAGTGATCCGGTTGTAAGTCGCCCATATTTGCGGGTAATGGGTGACGGCAGGCATTGGAGTTGCCGGTGGGAGGGGCTAACCACCCCACTGACCAGTGTACGCCCACGTTAAGAGAGGCAGCCCCTCTCTAATAGAGGACTGGTCCCCGCTGAAGCCTCTTCTCGTGTTGGGCCACATGAGATAGGAGAACTGATATCCTCCGATAAGAGGTGGATAACCCGGCTTGCTCTTTCAAAAAAAACCAACTCCTCTGTTGACGATCTGGAAAATACAAACATGGACCTCGGTACAGACAGCTCAAACTCGGGTTCCAATATCGTAACATTGGAACCTTACTCACGCCATATAAAGAATGATAAGGAAACACTAGAGAAGAAGAGAGAGAGAGAAATGATGACAGTACAGAAAAATATAGAAAAGTAGAAGTATTACCTGGTCATTATGAAGTAGTGAATTATGAGAAATTTTTTATTTTGGAATTTGAAAATGCAAGACATGAACGTGTAAATGTATTTAAAGCTAATAGGGAAGTATTTGCTGTATGTGGAGGGCAGCCAAAAATTCTTCCCCAGGGAAATGGAAGTCTCCTGATAGAGGCACTATTCCCAATAAAAGGCGAAAGATTGAAAACACTCAACATTGGATGGTCATAGTGTCAAATGCGTTTCGCACTCTACTTTCAACCAGAGTAAAGGTGTGATATATGCTCCAGAGTTGCTGGACATAGAGGAAAAAGAAATTGAGGATGAACTGAAAAGTCAAGGCGTAGTAAAAGTAGTCAGAATGAGAAAGAGAGTTGGAGAACAACGTATTCCTCTTGCTACTTTGATTATAACTTTTGATCAATACAGGTTACCAAATGTTATAAAAACTGGTTGGCTATCTTTGAAGGTAAAACCATACATCCCTTCACCACTGTGATGTTATCATTGCCAAATGTATGGCCATTTAAGCCAGAAATGCAAGGAAAATCTAAATAATAAGCCAGCTGTTTGTGCCAACTGTGGAAAAAGTAGTCATGGAGTATGCATAGAAAACTCTAATTGCATACATTGTGGGGAAGCACACCCAGCTACATCTAAAAGCTGTGTTAAGTTTATTTTTGAAAAAGAAATTCAGGCCATTAGGACCATGGAAAGGGTTACTTTTAAAGAGGCTCGTAAAAGAGCTCTTGAAAAGCAGGAAAAACCAGGGCAACCTTTTTCAATGGTTCTGAAGAAAAACTTGCCAAACCACACAGACGAGAATTATATCTCTACTTCTAAGATAAAGAAACAAATGAAAGTAGTCAATGAGTTTGAAAGTCCCATCGAAAATCTATATCCAGAAATTGTAGAAAAATCAAAACAGATACTTAAAGATCTGAAAGTTATTCAAAAGCCAACTACTCCGATTCTAAACAATAGAACAAACCTCTCTCAGGCCGTGTCCTTGCCTGATCTGACAGAGGTTCCACTTGAAACCAATTTACCTGGTGAACCTGTAGTGGGAAAGGTGCAAAAACCTGACAGATCACAACCTTTTAATCGAAAGAGAGTGAGACCTCCATCTCTTTCGCCTCATACCATAAGAAACATTAAAGTCACGGCTTCAAATAAATATGATATCTTGTTTGCTGATGTTTTTGATCAACTAGAAGGTAAATTGAACCAATCAGAAATTCAAGTTGAGGTCCACCATCCTCCTCAACAATTAGATCAAAAGGACACAAAGAAAAAGAGGAACACAAAACCCACTATATCAAGATCCTCTCTAGAGGTACCACCGGGAAATATTGTCAGATCAAATATTGCCAATGGGAAGACTTCATCTAAGGTGTCTTCCAAAAAATAAACCATAGTTTTTTCCTCCATTCTGCAATGGAATTGCCAGGGTTTAAGGGTGAAATATGAACAACTTAAGCTCCTCATACGTGAGTACTCCCCTATAACTGTATGTCTACAAGAAAGCAAGCTCGATGCTAATACTCCTTGTCCTCGAGAGTATGTTAGCTGTAGGACACCATTTGATCAACGAGCAGGGAGCCATGGGGGAAATCTTATATACGTTCGTCTAGATTTTCCCTAAATATCTTTGTCTATCTGTACCCCTCTGCAGGCAGTGTTTGTGCAGACTGATATAGGGAGAAAATACACAATCTGTTCTCTATACTTGCCTCCAAATGATAACATCTCATATGATAATATGGTAGAGGTGATTAAACAACTCCCACAACCTTTCCTCTTACTAGGAGATCTTAATAGTAGACATCCAGTTTATGGGGTGATGTTTTGGCAAACGCAAGGGGTAATATTATATCATCAATTTTGGAGAATGAAGATGTCGGACTCTTCAATACAGGAGAGCCCACACATTTCCATGTTCAGACAGGTACCTTGTCCTGCATTGACCTATCAGTTGCAAGCTCTAACTGTCTCCTCGATTTTAATTGGAGAACATTTGAGGATTGGCATACTAGTGATCATGCACCAATCATTATAAACACCAACAATGGTCCACCTTTACAGAGATCGCTTCGATGGAGTCTTGATAAGGTGGACTGGGATAGATTTCG
Organism: Palaemon carinicauda; assembly: GCF_036898095.1. Classification (NCBI taxonomy): domain Eukaryota; kingdom Metazoa; phylum Arthropoda; class Malacostraca; order Decapoda; family Palaemonidae; genus Palaemon; species Palaemon carinicauda. The sequence continues at coordinate 91,291,109 of NC_090725.1, read as the reverse complement.
AGAGTTAAGTGAAATTGAAGGAAATGCAGAACAGTTTGAAAGTGTTGATGATGGCATAGACTTACTTAATGGAACTCTAAACACAGCAGGAGTCAATTCCATTCCCAAAACAACAGGGATATTCAGACGACAACCAGTCCCCTGGTGGTCATCAGAACTAACTGCCTTGCACAGAGCCACAAGAAAGTCTTTAACTCAATTGCGCATGCGCCATACTGAGGAGAATTTAGTCATATACAAGAAATGTAGAGCACAGTTCCGTCGTGCCATGAAAGAAGCTAGGCGCCAGTCTTGGATGTCATTTGTTTCCTCCATTAACAGTAGAACACCAACATCGTCTGTGTGGAGGAAAGTCAAAAAGATAGCAGGCAAATTCACCCCAAACCCACCACCAGTGTTGAAGGTAAATGGCCAGAATATGACTGGAGCAACCGATGTTAGCAATGCCCTGGCTGGCCATTTTTCAAATGTATCGTGCAAGTGTGAAGCAGCTCCTGGTCACCAGTATAGGAGCATTGAAGAAAAGAAAGTTTTAAATTTTGCAACAAGAAAGCACAAGTCATACAATTCCCCTTTTACTGAAAGAGAATTTGATTCTGCTCTTGCTACGTGTAACGATACAGCCCCTGGACCCGATTGAATTCCATATGCAATTATTAAATACGTACCTTTTAAAACAAAGTTATTTATTTTAAGCATTTTTAATAGAATATGGCATGATCATAGTTATCCAAATGTTTGGGATCTAGTCATTATTTTAGCCCTTTTAAAACCCAGTAAGGACAAGTTTTTAGCAACAAATAACAGGCCAATTTCATTGACATCTTGTTTGTGCAAAATCATGGAGAAGATGGCCAATGTAAGACTGATGTGGTACCTTGAAAAGAAGGGTATTTTATACCCATTCAATGTGGATTCAGAATAAAATGCACTCAACGACTAATGTGCTGATACGACTTGAGTCCTCCATTTGTGAAGCCTTTGCTTCCAAACAGCACCATGTTACAGTCTTTTTTTTTATCTTGAAAAGGCATATGATACCACATGGAGATATGGCATACTTAAAAAGAGTCCATAAGTTTGGATTAAGAGGAGAGCTACCACTATTTATTCAGTCATTTCTTTGACATAGAGTTTTCCAAGTGAGAGTAGGGGAAACTATCAGAGAGTAAATGCCAGGAAGGAGTTCCTCAGGGTTGTGTGCTGAGTGTAACCCTTTTTGCACTAGCAATTAATGGGGTACCCTTAATCATTCCTCGGGATGTTCTTGCAACACTATTTGTGGATAATCTCTCCATATCATTTGCTGGAGCTAGAATGGCAATGGTTGAGAGAAAAATACAACTCTATCTTGATAAAATTATCCAGTGGGCCAATATGAATGGATTCAAGTTCTCGACAAGTAAAACTACAATTGTCCATTTCTGTCGTATCCGGGGAGTACATCCAGACCCGGATATATACATCAAAGGTCAATGGATCCCATGTGCAAGTGAAGCTAAATTTTTAGGGTTGATACTTGATTGTAGGCTTAAATGGGTTTCTCACTTAAAAGCTTTAAAAGCTAAATGTCTTGAGGCTCTGAATCTTTTAAAAGTATTGTCCCATACATCAAGGGGGCCAGACCGCAATACTATTTTAAAATTATACAAGGCCTTGATTTTTTTTCCAAAATTAGTTATGGTTGCGAAATATACTCCTCAGCCGCCCCAAGCCGGTTAAAAATATTAGATTCTATACATTATGCTGGTACTAGATATTCCACAGGAGCGTTTAGAACCTCACCTACCCCAAGTCTCCTTGTTGATGCTGGGGAGTTGCCTCTAGACCTTTACCGAATGTCCTCTACTATTCGATATTGGTTTAGATTGCAAAGACTCCCTAATTCTCTAGCCTTTCAGACTGCAAGCCTTGTAAGGCACTCAACATACTTTAGGTTGCACCCAAAATCTCCTCATCTTTTGGGTTTCGGGTGAAATAATTATTAAACAATCAGGATATAATTAGAATTAAGGTGCTTCCATTCAAGGTATCATCAACGTCTCCATGGAAATTACCTGACGTATCTTTTTGTAAATTATTGGAGTTAAGAAGAATATGACTTACGTAGAATCCAGGTCTCTTTTTATGGAACATGTTGCAGAACATAGGGGATTGACTTTTATATATACTGATGGCTCCAAATCTGATGCTGGCGTTTGATTAGGAGTACATAGTAATGATTTTAATTGTAGAGGTTCACTTCCTCTAACAGCTTCCATATTTACTGCCGAACTCTATGGCATACTAACTGCTATTGAGAAAATAGCTTTGTAAATGGAGGGTAATTTTACAATTTTTAGTGATGCAAGGAGTGTTCTTCAAGCTTTAGTTTTTAATTCTAGTAACCCTCTAGTTTTAAAGATTTTAGAATGACTCTTTATTATTGGACGGAGAGGTATAATAGTTCGATTTTGTTGGGTTCCAGCACATGTAGGTGTGTCTGGGATTGGGAAGGTAGATTTACTGGCGAAGAATGCGGCATCCGAGTTGCTACCAAGGAGGTATCCCATTCCCTATAATGATTTCCTACCTTACATCAAGAAATTGGTTTGTAGTAAATGGTAACAGCACTGGGATAGTCTAGATGGCAATGAAATGAGGGAAGTAACAAATATCATATCACCTTGGAGGTATAACATGATACCCCGAAAATGGGAGACGACTCTTTGTCATCTCCGTATTGGTTACACACAGTTGACACACAAGTTTCTGCTGAAGGGCCAACACCAACCGTATTGTGAGGACTGTTTAGTACCTTTAACAGTGAGGCATTTGTTGAATGAATGCCCTAATTATAATAACTTAAGAAATAGATATCTGTTTGAGGCTCGAGGTGAGGATGGCAGGTTCATCCTTGCCAAGATTCTAGGACATGATGTGTCCTACTATGCAAGCGGCATTTTTAGATTTATTTCAGAAGCAGGTCTTCTGAAAACTATTTAACTATTATAATGACATCTTAACTTTTATGGTTTTAATTGAATACTCTTTTATTTTAATATATAATAAATGCTATCGGCGTCAATGATCCTAGATGTCAGGATGCCAGAAAACTTCCAATCAATCAATCAACGACCTCAGTTTTGGCACTTTATCCCCGCTGTAATCTTTACTATGCCTGCCATTCTTCTTATTTTATCATTTTTCAATCTTTCAAGCAGTGATATTCCCATAATCCACCTCAGCATTCTTATACCTGTTCTCTCAAGCTTTGTTTCCTCTTTTCATCTTTAGAGTCCTTGCTTCCGATCCATACATTATCACAAGCCTTATTACTGTGCTATAGATCTTGACTTTTACCTCGGTTGAACCAAGCATTTTCTTATTACATACCACTTCTGGTACCTCCCTCCACTTCCCCAAAGCTGTCTTTATACATATCTTAACTTTTTCACCCTTGCATCCTCCCTCCTGACTTATAGTAGATCCAAAGTATCTAAATTTTCCCACCTGTTTCATAACCAAACCTATGCTCACATGCATGGTCCCCTTACCTTCCTTACTGCTCACCATAGCTTTAGTTTTATCCACATTTACTCTCAAGCCACCCCTCTCCTAAGTCTCTTGCCACTCTATAACCCTTCTCTGCAAGTCTTCCTCATTTTTAATGGTAATCACCAAATCATCAGCATACAGCAGTTGCCACAACTCTTCCTTTTTTTGTCTCTTCACTTAACGAATCCTTGACCACTACAAATAAAAACTGGCTTAATGCTGACATCCAACTCGAACTACAAAGGTTGCGGTTTCCCCAACAGCTGTTATGACTTTTTTCTTTGTTTTTTGCACATCTACACCATAATAACCAACTTCTCTTGTACTTTCCTCTTCCTCAAGCACCATGATACTACATCTCTTAGTATTCTATTATAAGGCTTCTCTCGACCTACAAAAGCACAGAAAAGCTTGTGGTTTCCTTCTAGCCTCTTTTCTTGTAGCTGCTTTACTATAAAGATGGCATCCACAGTTCCTCTCCCCCCTCATGAATCCATACTGCTGTTTTCCAATCTTTACAATCTCTCCCAATCTCTTCTCTAGTACTCTCTCAAAAACTTTAAAACCCATCTGTCAGTTTAATTCCTGTGTAGTTACCACATTCCATAACATTACCTTTTCTTAAATATACAGTAGACACTATTAGACTCCCTCCCAGTCTTTAGGCATTATTTCCCTTTCCCATATGCCTCTTAATAAATCCAGCTTCCATGCTTTCCCCTCTGTAGCTAGTACTTTGACCATTTAAATTTGAAACTAATGAACCTAGTGCTTGTGGACATCTGAATTGGTTGTTTTTTTCTGTGACAGTTTCTGCATGTCTTAATCGTACTATTGTCCCTGTTCTCAGTTTTTTCTCTCAGCAGTATTGACAGCATCCTGTTCCTGACGACGTTTGTTCATCTGCAGCAGTCGTAGTTGTTTTTCCTCGGAAATTCATTTTATCTTCGTATCTTACTTCACAATTTTTTGTTTGTTTTATTTTTATTTAGCTCGTGTATGATGTATTTTAGTTACTCATTCCGTTTTCGAGTTTCTCTCACATTATTTGTTTGAGAGATTTTTACAGTATGGTTCTGTTTCCTTAAGTAATGAATTTCAGAGTAAACTATCTTTCTGATTTTGGTTGCAAATTAGGCATTATTACTTGGTGTATTTCATTTATATCTCTCTGACCCACATCGAGGCTTGTTGTCTAGGAAATTCATTGTCCACAATGCATTGCCTCTGCCAATTTGTCTTTTAATTACTCAATTATTGTATATGTTAGACAGTTAAGTTTAATCTAAGGTTTATTCCCCTGGAGCCACAAGATTAGTCCTTGTATTCTAAATAGGCACCCTACAAGACCTCTCCTTTTACGGACAAATTAAACCTATTTTATAATTCCAGTATAGCGCATCAGGATCTTATAGGCATAGAGTAGTGTATGGATCTATTCTGATGTTTTGAAGGTTAGGTAAAAAGATTCCCCACCTCAAACTGCCCACTTTAACATAGGCCTCTATGAGTGCAGGTCACCCACCGAGGATTCCTCCTGAAAAGAAGCTCGTGGGGAAGCAGCAGTACCGAGTCTCCCTTTATCCAGTCTTCGCCATTAATTACAAGGAGTTACAAGGATTTTGGATATCTCAGACTTTTTAGCCCATCTGAGAAAACTCCATTGGCTCATGGATGGAATGAATTAAATATCATATAGAGAGTTTTTTATTATCTTGTCTAGCTTATTCTTGAATTCATTTACCATGCTACTGTTCACTAGATCCCGTTTGTCTGTTCCATGTACTGTATGGACATGAGTCGTGCTATGGCAATGAAACATTATCCAACAGATTTTGTAGATTTGAGAACAAAGCCCTCATGAAAATATTGGGCGTTAAATGGCAGGACATTACTAGAAATGAAACTATATGAGAGATTACTGGAGTGCCATACATGGATAACATCATGGTGAGGGGTAGAGGGAGATGGTTTGGACATGCTCTTCGCACTTCCCAAGAGACATTAGTTCACCAAACTTTCAACTGGGCTCCACAAGGCACTAGAAGAGCCCAGACCTACATGGCTGAGGACTTTAAAGCGTGAAGTAGGAGGTGATGAATGGAGAAGTATTGATTTAAAAGCTCAAGGTAAAGACAACTGGTGAAATCTAACCAAGGGCTTTGTGTCATTAGGGATCATGATGTAAGGAAATTACCACATTGAGTGGTGGTGTATCTTTTCAATTCCAATTTATATCCATTACCTCTGGACTGATTTGTGTTAAGGGTAAAGAGGTTTTTCTAGTCTACTTTTGTTATTTCTTCAAGAATTTTGAATATCTATTAAGGGTCCCCCTAGTCGTCGAGTTTGTAGACGAATCAAGTTCAAACGTTCCATTTTCCGTTTATATCTAAATTGTCTTAATGTTGAGACTAGTTTGGTGGCCCTTGCTTCTACGACTTCCAGTCTATGTCCTTCTGAATACTTGGAACCCAAAATTAGACTGTATTCTAGATGTGATCTTATTAGTTATGTGTAAAGTTGTAGTATAATGTCTTTATTTCTGTATTTGAATTGTCTCGTAATGTAACCTATTAGTTTTTGTGATTTATTTTCAACTGTTATGCTCTGTTTGATGAACGTCAAATCTTTGCTAATGAAAATGCCAGGATCTTCCTCCTGGTCCACACTTTCTATTTCATTACCCAGCAGTGAGTAATCAGTTTGTGCGTTACTATAACCCATGTGCATAACTTTACATTTCCCAGAGTTGAAAAGCATTTGCCATTTTCCAGAACATTGACCTAACTTAATTAGATCCTCTCTTAAGTCTTCTACATCTGAGTTCACAGCGTTTGTCTAGTTTAGTTCGTCAGCAAATTCTGCTAGTTAATCCTAAATGTTGTCGTTAATGTAAATCAGAAATAGTAATGGGCCAAGAATGGATCCATGAGGTATTCCGCATGTAACATCTGCCCACTTGAGGCTTCTCCATTGATTACAACTCTTGTTTCCTATTTCTCAGCCAATCTTTGATCCATTCAGCTGGCTCATCGATGATGCTTAGGGCTTTAATTTTTTTGAAAGGTAGTAGGTTGGCCAGGGCACCAGCCGCCCGTTAAGATACTACCACTAGAGAGGTATTGGATCCTTTGACTGGCCAGACAGTAATGCATTGGATCCCTCTCTCTGGTCACGGCTTATTTTTTCTTTGCCTACACTTACACAGAATAGTTTGGCCTATTCTTTACATATTCTCGTCTTTCCTCATACATCTGACAACAATGAGATACTTAACACTTCTTCACCCAAGGGGTTAATTACTGTACTGCAATTTGTTCAGTGTACTTTCCTCTTGGTAAGGGTAGAAGAGACTCTTTAGCTGTGGTAAGCAGCTCTTCTAGGAGGACACTCCAAAATTAAACCACTGTTCTCTAGTCTTGGGTAGTGCCATAGCCTCTGTACCATGATCTTCCACTGTCTTGGGTTGGAGTTCTCTTGCTTGAGGGTACACTCAGGCACACTATTCTATCTTATTTTTTTTTTCTTCCTCTTGTTTTTTTTTGAAATGGTGTGTTGGGCAGGCTTAATAGAAGGGCCATGGATGCCTGGTGGTTTATCAAGAGATTGTCTTTTCCTTTTTCTGATTATTTTTCTTCTCAAAACCATCCTTACTGTCCTCTCTTCAGTTGAAGTGGCTATCCTTGAGGGTATTTAGCCTTGCATGGTGTATCCGCTCCTCCATGTTGACCAGTTTTTCCGACTTTTTACTATAGTCTATGGGTATCATCAATCACTTTGTTTATAAATCTGTACGTATTGTTTTTGTTATAATTCTTGTTAATCTAGTTTTTAAGTATGCTGTCTCTTCTTTATTTCTATTAATTCTTATGCTGTCTGGAGACATTGAGCGAAATCCGGGACCAGTACGTCCTAGATTTCGTCAATGTCGTCTTCTGTATTGCAATATTCGTGGTTTTCATGCAAATATCCAAGACCTTACAGTTGCGTCCAGACAGTATGATATTCTTTTGTGCTCAGAAACTTTGGTTTCTAATATGAGGCACTCATCTGAGCTCCTTATAACTGGTTTTAAGAAGCCAATAATGTTGAAACGTGATGCCATCCCTAGGGCCAGGGGAATGGCGGTGTATATTAGGACCGAGTACCCTGCTTCTCATAAGTCCTGCTATCAATGTGGATGTCATGAGATTCAGGTACTAAAAGTTTGTGGCAGGCATAACAACTTTTATTTGTGTTCGATCTACCGGAATCCAGACATAGATGATTCTATCTTCGATTGTCTTCTTACCATTATGGCTAAGATACAAGAAGATGATAGAAAGGCTTCTTTTGTCTTTGTTGGTGATTTTAATGCTCACCATAGGGAGTGGTTAAGTTCTATCTCTCCTACCGATCGCCATGGCTTAAGAGCTTTAGACTTTGCCTCTGAATCAGGCTGTGACCAAATCATAAATGAAGCTACTCACAGGTCTGGTAATTGCTTGGACCTCGTATACACTGACTCCCCTGGTGTTATAACTAGTAAGGTTGGTTCTCCAGTCGGGACATCTGATCATGCCTTGATTTCATTATTAGTGAAGACTGAGCAGCCTGTCCCTGATATATCATATTCTTGTAAAATTTATATGAAATCCCAAGCAGACTGGGATGGGATTTTACATGATCTTTTGTGTTTGAATTGGTCACAATTATATAATAGTGTAGATCCTGTTGTCCCTTTGAATGAGAATCTAGTCAACATAATTGATAGGCGTATCCCTTCTCGTGTGCTAAGGTACCGAGTGAAGGACAAACCGTGGTTCAATGATGATTGTAGACATACTTATTTGGGGAAACAGGAGGCCTATCATTTTTGGAAGGGTAACAGATCTGATTTGACCTGGAACAACTATACTCAGCTTCGAACTTTTGCTCAGAGAGTTTATGCCTCAACTGAAAAGGAGTACAATTTAACCATAAAAGAAACACTTTCTGGTACAACTCAGGAACATAAATGGTGGTCTACCCTTAAATCTGCACTCTTTGGTGTAGATGCAACAGTTCCTCGTTTACTTAAACCAGATGGCTCAGTCACTCACTGTCCAAAGGAAAAGGCAACCCTTTTGGCTGATGTTTTTGACAGTAAACAGAGTAATGAAAAACTTGAACTTCCTCATTCCTGTTTTCCTGAGGCTAAACTAACTAGTTTAGCTTTTCGATCTCGTGAGATTAAAGCTCTGTTGATGGACCTTGATGCTTATGGAGGTGTAGACCCAAATGGTATTTTTCCTTTGTTTTTTTATAAAGACAGCAGATGTTTTAGCTCCAAAGTTATCTGTTATTTTGCGCAAGTTAGCAAGAAGAGGAGCTTTTAGCACTAGTTGGAGAATTGGTAATGTTACTCCTCTATGTAAATGTGTTTGTGGTAGCTCAAGTCCCACTGATTACCGTCCAATTTCCATAACTCCCATATTATCTAAAGTTTTTGAACGTCTTCTGGCAAAACGTCTTAATAGGTTTGCTGAAGGTAATCATCTACTCCCTAGTTTGCAATTTGGTTTTCGTAAAGGCCTTGGAGCATGTGATGCCCTTCTTACAATCTCCAATGCTGTACAGAAATCCCTTGATTGTGGTCGGGAAGTTCGTATGATTGGCCTTGATTTTAGTGCTGCCTTTGACCGTGTTAATCAGGAGGCCCTTGTTTTCAAACTGAAACAGTTGGTAGTGGGTGGGTCGTTTCTTAGCATTATTATTGATTTTTTAAGTAATAGATCTCAAAGAGTTGTTGTTGATGGGCACCATAGTGATTATAGGAATGTGATATCCCATGTTCCACAGGGTAGTGTTCTTGGCCCATTACTTTTCATACTATATACACATGACGTGGTTTGGCCTAGAAAACAAGCTTGTTGCATATGCAGATGATGCTACTCTCTTTGCATCAATTCCATCCCCTGAATGTAGATCTGGGGTTGGTGAATCCCTTAATAGAGATTTAGCTAAAATTAGTGCATGGTGCAAATTATGGGGTATGAAGTTGAATCCTAACAAAACTCAAAGTATGATTGTAAGTAGGTCAAGGACGGTGGCTCCTCAACATCCGGATCTCAGTATTGATAATGTTTCTTTAAATATGTATGACTCTTTCAAAATTTTAGGTGTGATTCTCGACAGTAAATTTACTTTTGAGAAACATATAAGGTCTGTGTCTTCTTCAATTGCACAAAAAATAGGCTTATTGAGAAAGTCTTTCAAGATTTTCGGTGATCAATCTATTCTGAAGAAGTGTTTTAATTCTTTCATTCTACCTTGTTTTGAGTATTTTTCTCCTGTCTGTTGTTCAGCTGCTGATTCTCATCTTAATTTGTTGGACAGAAACTTACGGTCTATTAAATTTCTTATTCCTGATCTAGATATTAATCTCTGGCACCGTCGTTCAATTAGTTCATTATGCATGTTGCATAAGATTTTTCATAACTCTGACCATCCTTTACATTCAGATCTCCCTGGACAATTCTATCCTGTTCGTAATACTAGGCAGGCAGTTAATTCAAATAGCCAGGCCTTCTCAGTCACGAGGCTCAATACTACGCAGTACTCTAGAAGTTTTATTCCAGCTGTTACCAAGTTGTGGAATGATCTTCCTAATCGGGTGGTTGAATCAGTAGAACTTCAAAAGTTCAAAGTTGGAGCAAATGCTTTTTTGTTGACCAGGCGGACATGAGTCTTTTATAGTTTATTTATGACATATTTGTTTTTGATGTTGTTAATAGTCTATATATGACATGTCTGTTTTGACGTTGTTACTGTTTTTAGAATGATTTATTGTTAATTTGTTCTCTTCATTTATTTATTTCCTTATTTCCTTTCCTCACTGGGGTATTTTTCCCTGTTGGAGCCCCTGGGCTTATAGCATCTTGCTTTTCCAACTAGGGTTGTAGCTTGGATAGTAATAATAATAATAATAATAATAACCATTATTTTTATGAGCGACTTTGTCTAAAGCCTTTTGAAAGTCTAGACATATGATGTCACAGAGGATCTCTTTTGCCTGAAACCATGTTGGCTGTCTATCAGAAGATTGTTTTTCTCTTTATTTTCTACTATTGAATATACTATAATTGATTCAAAAGTTTTGGGTGGCACTGAAGTTAGACACATAGGCCTGTAATTGCCAGGTTCTTCTCTTGGTACCTTCTTGTAGATTGGAAGAACGTTGCCTAGTATCCATCCTTGCGATGCCTTTCTTTTTTGGGTGTCTTTTGTAACATTTGTAAAAGTGATGATGAATATCATCTGGACATGGTGCCTTAGACTTACTGATCCCGTTTATTTACATTTTGACATTTTCCTTTGTAAAGGTGATTCTATTTAGTAGTTGTGGCCATTTTTCATTGTAAAGGTGATTCTATTTAGTGGTTGTGGCCCTTCATATTTGACAGCTGGTTTGGGGATGGTTGTTGATTCTCCCTTAGTGAATACAGTTGTGAAATATGCATTCATCAGTTCGACTTTCTCCAAATCATTAGTTATATTCGTAAGATTACCCTCCGAGTCTCTTAAAGTTGTTTTTAGTCTGTTTTTACTGTTTACATATGCAAAAAAAATATTTGGTGTTTTCTTTACTAGCTGATGCCACTCTTTTCTCTTAACTGGCTTAACTTTTTTGTGTTAAAAAATTTCAGAAAGTAGAGCTGTGGACCAATTGATCTAAGTTTCCTGACTCTGCTTCTTATTGCATTGGCCATTTCTCTGTCGAACCATTTGGGATGTGGAGTTCCATTTGGTAAAATTTTTCTCCTTGGTGTACATTTAGCCCTTTTTCTTTGCACTTTTCTACAAAGGAATCCCATTGTGTATCTTTGTTCCTTGTTTCGTCGTATTCTAAATGCATGGTGAATTCCTTCAGTTGTATCCAGTTACTTTGTCTGTTGTCTAGTTTTTTATAATCTTTTTTTTTTTTTTTTTAGATAAGGAATATTTACCTAAAACATTACTATTTTATGGTCACTTTTGCAAATATTTTCGCCTACTGAGACACTGGATACTAAATGTTCATATGTTGTTAGCACGATATCAAGTACTGTATGTTGTTTTCCTTAGTTGGTTTATCGACCCAGTGATAGAGGAATTCACTGTTGACACATTCTAGTAGCCTGTGTTCCTCTGTGTTTGATGTAGAGTGCACAGTGTCCCAGTTTACTGCTGCATTGAAGTCTCCCATTAGGACAGCTAGTTTATTGTTAACTTTTTGTCCAAGTTGTCTATATAGCTCTTTGTCCTGTTTTTGAGATTGATGTAATGGTCTATACATTACTAGTATGGATATTTTTGTATTTCATATGGTGTTGATATTTACATCTGTATTTTATGTTCAGTATTTAATTTAATTTTTATTGGATTTAGGTGATTTCTAACATAGAGCATTACCCCTTCACCTATTTGGTAAGGCGACCTTTCTCGAAAAGCCTATAACCTGGAATTTTGTTTTCTCTGATAAAATCCTTTGTTTTTCTTCTTGAATCAGGTCACGATAATACCTATGACATCTAGTTCCTCACTAGCTATCATTGCCCTGAAGTCTTCCATTTTGTTCATAACTGACCAAGCATTGAATTGTTCCACCCTGAGGGGATTTTCTATCTTTTTTCTCTTCCTCTTTTGTTTTGTTAGTTTCCCTGATTTACTAGTGCTTTAGTTTTACTTCTAACTGAATGATCTAAATAGTCTGCCACATTTGCTTTGTTTATTGTTAATTAAGGGATCTTGGGGACAGGCCCAGAAAACTGCTATTTTGGAACACACACTAGCATTGAGATTTGGAACGCAAGTTATAGGTGTATAATTGTGGCCACATTGCCCCTTTATTTAAACTTAGTTTAATTTCATATCGCAATCTTGGCAGAAAAAGCAATGTTTTCAAGCGTATCTATCCTTGCACTTTCATAATTCATAAATAAGGCTTCCATTTTCGAAAGCATCTGTTAAAAGAATTTGCTCTCAAATGAATTTAATTCATTCCAATTTTGAGAAATCACCTGTTAGGTCTATGGAGATATTACTTCAGAAATGAAGGGGCCCAAGTTTGATCCTCCTCAGGATATATTGGGAAATATTTATGCAAAAGGCTCTGTAGAAGAGGAGAAAAATTTTTAGGCTTAGAATTGCGCTAGAACAGTTAGGCCTAGTATGATTAGTAAGCAAAGGATGGGAATTTTTTTTATTTTATTTTTATTATGCAAAGTAGCTGAGCAACATATTTAGTCAAGTAGGGGTGATGGGTATTCACTGAATCTGAATATTTGAATTTATTTGATTTTCAGTACAATTATTTTTAATGTTCTTATTTTTTCAAGTATTCCATAGCTATAGGCTACAAAGCTAAAACTGTCTGTGAACCTTTACCATACTACAGTTATTGATTTAAAAGTAAGATTTCTTTTTTTGTAATTTGCAAAGTTTGGTTGTTCATATAATGCCATTAAGGAATAAATGATTGGCAAGTTCTTTGGAGTTTTCCTTTTCTGTTTATTGGATTTATATGGAAAAGAAAAATAAAATCCATAGGAATTTCCGATGAGCAAAAACGCCTACACTGCATGTTGAGTAATTTGAGTTAGTAACCATCAGCTGCCAAGTGGTGAAGTAGTTCCTTGAGTGGAGCCATTTTAGAAGGGGAGAGAACGAGAGATACCAGCCCGGTCTTCTACCTTGGAATCCAGTGTTCCACAAAAGCTGACCAGATTGTGAGTTTGAGAGGGTTTCCCAGTAGTTACCTAAAGTAATTCAATAAAACCATTATTACTATTAAAATTACTATTATTTAAAATTGTCAAAATATTAACATGCTGGAGTAAATCTTTTCGATGAACTAAAATGTGGAAATAAAGTTTGGTATATCAATTTGAAAATATCCAATCCTCTTCCTAATTGCCAATTGGGTTATATATATTCACAAATACTTTGAAGAAAATATCATTAAAAGGCTATTAGAAGGCCATTGACTCTTTCATACGTTACCCATAAGAACCCCTACTGACAGGAGAATTAGAAACACTTGGCAAAACTTGAAGAATTAAGCTAGAATTTGAAATGGGTTATGTATGGCAGAAGCCTTTTCCCAAAGACTTGCTGGGCTTCTCAGATTGAACAAATGAAGCCATAGATGATAAGACCTTACCGAGCTAATTATTACTAATGGGCTTTTAGAAAAAGGGCTAGAGTGGCATTATCATCATTGCTACTGTAATCAACTATCCTAATTTTCCATGGATTTTCACTTGAAAGTTTACTTTTATTATTATTATTTTTATTATTATTACTAGCCAAGCTACAACCCCAGTCGGAAAAGCAAGATGCCATAAGGTCAATGGCTCCAACAGGGAAAAATAGCCCAGTGAGGAAAGGAAAGAAGGAAATCAATAAAAGATATAATAAATAATGAACAATTAAAATAATTTTAAAAATAGTAACATCAAAACTGATATTTCATATACAGTATAAACTATGAATATACTTATGTCAGTCTGTTCAACATAAAAACATTTGCTTCAAGTTTGAACTTTTGAAGTTCTACCGATTCAACTACCCAATAAGGAAGATCATTCCACAACTTGGTCACAACTGGAATAAAACTTCTAGAATACTTTGTAGTATTGAGCCTCGTGAAAGAGAAGTCCTGAATATTAGAATTAACTGCATGCCTAGTATTGCGAACAGGATGTAACTGTCCGAGAAGATCTGAATGTGAAGGATGATCAGATTTATGAAAAATTTTATGCAACATGGATAACGAACTAATTGAACGATGGTGACAGAGATTAATATCTAGATCAGGAATAAGAAATTTAATAGACCGTAAGTTCCTGACCAACAAATTAAGATGAGAATCGGCAGCTGAAGACCAGATAGGAGAACAATACTCGAAACAAGGTAGAATGAAAGAATTAAAACTTCTTTAGAATGGATTGATCACCAAAAGTCTTAAAAGACTTTCCCAACAAGCCAATTTTTTGTGCAATTGAAGAAGACACAGACCTAATGTTTTTCTCAAAAGTAAATTTACTGTCGAGAATCACACCTGAAATTTTAAAAGAGTCTTAAAGAGTTAAAGAAACATTGTCAATACTGAGATCTGGATGTTGAGGAGCCCCTGTCCTTGACCTACTTCCAATCATACTTTGAGTTTGGTTAGAATTCAGCTTCACGCAACATAATTTGCACCATGCACTAATTTTAGCTAGATCTCTGTTAAGGGATTCAGCAACTCCAGATCTACATTCAGAAGATGGAACTGATACAAAGAGAGTAGCATCATCTGCATATGCAATAAGCTTGTTTTCTTGGAACTTTGATTTTGGTCCATTTGGACATGCTTTTCCTTAATAGAAACAGCAATGTGAATATCAAATGAGCATAGAGATAGAAAATTTTGATTATTAAAATTCAATTCTTTTTAGAAAACCAGAATCTATACAACACAGTACTGTATGTAGGATTGAAAATAATCATACATACATACATATACCAAGGTACTTCCCCCAATTTTGGGGGGTAGCCGACATCAAACAAATGAAACAGAAAAGGGACCTCTCCTCTCTACGTTCTTCCCAGCCTGACAAGGGACTCAACCGACTTCGGCTGGTACTGCTAGGGGTGCCACAGCCCACCCTCCCCTGTTATCCACCACAGATAAAGCTTCATAACACTGCTGCTACCTCCGCGGTCTTCCAAGGCACCGGAGGAAGCAGCAGAGCCTACCGGAACTGCGTTACAATCACTCGCCATTCATTCCTATTTCTAGCACGCTCTCTTGCCTCTCTCACATCTATCCTCCTGTCACCCAGAGCTTCCTTCACTCGATCCATCCACCCAAACCTTGGCCTTCCTCTTGAACTTCTCCCATCAACTCTTGCATTCATCACCTTCTTTAGCAGACAGCCATTTTCCATTCTCTCAACATGGCCAAACCACCTCAACACATTCATATCCACTCTAGCTGCTAACTCATTTCTTACACCTGTTCTCACCCTCACTACTTCGTTCCTAACCCTATCTACTCGAGATACACCAGCCATACTCCTTAGACATTTTATCTCAAACACATTGAATTTGTCTCTCCGTCACTTTCATTCCCCACAACTCCGATCCATACATCAAAGTTGGTACGATCACTTTCTCATACAGAACTCTCTTTACATTCATGCCCAACCCTCTATTTTTTACTACTCCCTTAACTGCCCCCAACACTTTGCATCCTTCATCCACTCTCTGACGTACATCTGCTTCCACTCCACCATTTGTTGCAACAACAGACCCCAAGTACTTAAACTGATCCACCTCCTCAAGTAACTCTCCATTCAACATGACATTCAACCTCGCACCACACTCCCTTCTCGTACATCTCATGACCTTACTCTTACCCACATTAACTCTCAACTTCCTTCTCTCACACACCCTTCCAAATTTTCTCACTAATCGGCCAAGCTTCTCTTCCGTGTCTACAACCAGTACAGTATCATCCGCAAACAACAACTGATTTACCTCCCATTCATGGTCATTCTCGTGTACCAGTTTCAATCCTCGTCCAAGCACTCGAGCATTCACCTCTCTCACCACTCCATCAACATACAAGTTAAACAACCACGACGACATCACACATCCCTGTGTCAGCCCCACTCTCACCGGAAACCAATCGCTCACTTCATTTCCTTTGTAGAAACTTTTCACTGCTTACAACAACCTTCCACCAACTCCATATAACCTCATCACATTCCACATTGCTTCCCTATCAACTCTATCATACGCTTTCTCCAGATCCATAAACGCAACATACACCTCCTTACCTTTTGCTAAATATTTCTCGCATATCTGCCTAACTGTAAAAATCTGATTCATACAACCCCTACCTCTTCTAAAACCACTATGTACTTCTGAAATTGCACTCTCTGTTTTATCCTTAATCCTATTTATCAGTACTCTACCATACACTTTTCCCACCACACTTATCAAACTAATACCCCTTGAATTACAACACTCATGCACATCTCCTTTACCCTTATATAGTGGTACAATACACGCACAAACCTAATCTACTGGTACCATTGACAACACAAAACACATATTAAACAATCTCACCAACCATTCAAGTACAGTCACACCCCCTTCCTTCAACATCTCAGCTCTCACACCATCCATACCAGATGCTTTTCCTACTCTCGTTTCATCTAGTGCTCTCCTCACTTCCTCTCTTGTAATATCTCTCTCATTCTCATCTCCCATCACCAGCACCTCAACACCTGCAACAGCAATTATATCTGCCTCCCTATTATCCTCAACATTCGGTAAACTTTCAAAATATTCCGCCCACCTTTTCCTTGCCTCCTCTCCTTTTAACAACCTTCCATTTCCATGTCTCCTCAGTTCTTGAACCAGCCTTCCTTACTCTCTTCACTTCTTTCCAAAACTTCTACTTATTCTCTTCATATGAATGACCTAATCCCTGACCCCACCTCAGGTCAGCTGCCCTCTTTGCCTCACTTACCTTACGCTTTACTTCCACATTTTTCTCTCTATATCTTTCATTACTCTGCAGCCATTCTTCAAAAGCCCTCTTTTTCTCTTCCACTTTTACCCTCACTCCTTCATTCCACCATTCACTGCCCTTCCTCATGCTGCCTCCAACAAACTTCTTGCCACACACATCACTTGCAATCCAAAAAAAATTTTCTTTTACTAACTTCCACTCCTCCTCTAAATTACCAGTTTCTCTTACTTTCACTTCGTCATATGCCATTTTCAACCTTTCTTGATATTTACTTTTTACCCCCGGTTTTATTAGCTCTTCAACCCTCACTAACTCCCTTTTACATCCACTTACTCTATTCCCCCACTCTTTTGTTACGACTAATTTTCCTTCCACCAAAAAATGATCACACATACCGTTAGCCATACCCCTAAACACCTGCACGTCTTTCAATCTCCCAAACATGCTTTTAGTTATCAACACATAATCCATTAATGCCTTTTCTACCACTCTTTCATTTGCCACTCTTACCCATGTATACTTGTTTTTATCTTTCTTTTTGGGCTCAAGCCATGACGTCCTGATGGAAGGTTCCTTCAGTAGCTTCCTGAGAGTATATATGACTCCAGTGGATATTCCCAGAAAATTAAACTAAAGGTTTCACAGAATTCTAACTTCTGGCGCGAGTACCCATAAGGTTTCCCTTTAGGATATCGTATATCAACAGGGGATGTATGCTTGACACGCCACATGGCTATCTGCACCCCACATAGCGTTTACGCTTCGAGGGGAAGGTGGCAAGTTATCTGAGGAGCTGTTGCAAAGTTATCCTCCTACGTTACTGTTATGGTACCTCGCGATGTAAACAAACGGCAGCCATAGCTGTCCGCCATCTTGACTGACGTCACGTCCGTCCGCTTCATTCCGTTTTTAGTAGCGTCCCTGCATAGTTTGGTTTTTCCCAGTGTTCGCTATTTCTTACGTCATGTCGCAATTTTCAGCCTCGCCTTCTTCTGGAAAGTTGAGTACCATATTCTTGTATTGTATAAATAAGCTCTAGCCGTAAAGTAACAATTTTTTCCTTAACACGTTGACTGTGATGTGCTCCACATATGGTTCACAGGGGACTGTGAATGAGCGATGTGTACCCTATGTGGTACACATGCTAAGAATTATAGATTTTTTTCAAGTATCCAAATTTTATCAAAATGGGCTTTTTTTACCCAAATATTATTGTAATATATTGGAAATTAGTTAAAATAAACTAAAACACTACCTAAACACTTTATTTATTACTGAAAATAATCTTCACATGATGGCAAAAGGGGCATATTTTTTTTTTAATTCTTTCTCTCTTTCAGTAAAAAAAAAAAAATAGAAAACATTATCATTAGATCAATAAAAATGCTATCCTTTTAACCCTAGATTATATTTATATAAATTCAATAGAAAAATAAATCAGTTTGGTAAACATTTTACTTCTGAAAAAAATAGTGTCCTTTTCTTGGTGAAAAAATATCCATGTATGATGAAGGAATTCATGTAGTATTTAGAGTACAAGTATAAAATTAAACATTTTTTTCTGTTTTGCTTCTACATAAGAAACACCAATAAAATACACAAATTTATATTCTTCAAACTGAATGTTTCAAGTTGAAACAACTGAGACAAAGGAAAGGTTTACCCTCAAAATTTTCACGTTATGTGTTTACTCTTCGTGCTTTCTTTCGAGCTACAGAACTTCCTTCATTCTGTGACTGTATCTCATTACAGGAACGACAAAGCCTTCTTGTCTTGGCATGGGGCCAGTAGCTTCAGTCAGGGAATGTTTTCTGTATGCATGTGTACGCTTTTGCGTATATACATGGTGTATATATATAATATAAAGGAATAAGTAGAAATGACAGAGAAAGTAATACTTACACACATACATATACATACATACATACACACACACAAATATTTATATATATATATATATATATATATATATATATATATATATTTATATATACATATTTATATATACATATATATATATATATATATATATATATATGTTTTATATATATATATATATATATATATATATATATGTTTTATATATATATATATATATATATATATATATATATATATATATATATATATATATATATATATATATATATATATATTTATATGCATACATACATACAGTAAATATACATACATACATATGGTACTAAAAGGAAGGCAAGAATTCAAATATTCTCTGAGATGTTAATTTTTCATCATATTGGGACAATGGGTAATTTGTATATCAGTCTGTATATGCAATATATATAAATATATATATATATATATATATATATATATATATATATATATATATATATATATATTGTAAGGACAGTGAGACAAGCATCAACAAGATCAACTGATACTTTATTCGAATGTGCACGGAAGTATATTACAAGGTGCGGACGGAAAGGTAGGATGACGTTGGCGCCAAATCAGATTGAAGTGCCCGCCAAAATATATGTGTTTTCTTACACTTACAAATATATGAATTATGGGTTAACAGAAACATGTTATGAAATGATACATATATCAAAATGTAGCTCTGGTAGAGCGGAATATATATACATAGGAAACCACAGTGTGGCGAAGAGAGAATTTAAATAAATAAGTAGTTTGTCGATTTTCTGGACGACGAAGGGATCGGTGTCCTTACAAGTACTCCCCCCCCCCAAGACATCGGGCGGCGTAGAGGGCTGATGATCAATCTTCGTATCTTTTCGGGCGTCGGAGGGTTCCTCTTGTTTTTGAACGGAGGGGCGCGCTGGCGGTCGGTGTAAGGATCTCTTCCTTTTGTCGTCGTTTGATGATTTTTCTTTCGTTGGGCGGCTGGTTTTGAGGCGGAACTCTGGATCTGCCAGGTCCAGCGGAGGCGGTTTCGCTTCCTTTGAGAAACGCTGGTTTCACGCGGTCTATTGAGACCCAGTCCTCTTGGCCATGGACGTCGAGAAGGAAGGCTTTCGTTGTCTTTTTAATTACCCGGTAGGGACTTCGATAAGGTCTAGTCAGTGGTTGTCGATGAGCGTCGACACGGACGAAAACGTACCTGCAGTCATCCAGGCTTTTTGGCTTGAAGTGCTTGGTTCTGTCCTGGTAAGTTTTGAGACACGGCCTGAACTTCCTGGCGATGTCCCGTAGGTGATCCAGCTGCGTGTCGTCGGTTGATGAGGGAAAGAATTCGCCTGGAACTGCGAGCGCTTCCCCGTAATCCTTTTCGGTGGGCGAAGGTTCGCCGTCTGCGCGAGGGGCGGTGCGAAGGCCGAGGAGTACCCAAGGAAGTCGTGATTTCCAGTCCCCGTCGGTGCAGCTCGCCATCAGGGACGCCTTGAGGGCGCGGTGAGTTCTTTCGACCATGCCGTTTGCCGCGGGGTTGTATGCCGTGGTGCTGTGGAGCGTCGTCCCCATCAGGTTCGCCAAAGCGAGCCATATTTCTGAGAGGAAAGCGGGGCCTCTGTCAGTCGTGATGTCGTCAGGAACGCCAAACCTGCTCACCCAGCTTGACAGGAGGGCTTCGGCGCATGCTTGAGTCGTAGCTTCGGTCATCGGCGATGCCTCCAACCACCTCGTGGAGCGATCGATGATCGTAAGTAGGTAGCGAGCGGATCCAGAAGGGGGCAATGGTCCCATGTCGTCGATGTGTATATGGCCGAAACGTCTTTTTGGCTGGGGAAAATCGCCTACCCCCGATTCGGTGTGACGGCTGACCTTGCTTGACTGGCAGTTGATGCATGACTTCGCCCATTCCCGGGCGTCCTTTTTTATCCCTGGCCAGACAAACTTTTCAGACAGAAGGCGAGCGGTGGTGCGTCCTGAGGGGTGTGAAAGTCCATGGATGATATCGAATATTTTCCTTCGGCAGGAGGTTGGTACCCAGGGACGTGGGCGGCCCGTGCTGGTGTCGCAAAGAATAGTTACTCCTGCTGGTCCGAGGGGAATTGCACTTATCTTGAGTGCGGATGGCCCCGTCAGGTGATCCTGTGCTTCTTGGTCGGTGCGTTGTTCGGTTGCGAGCTTGACGTAGTCGATTCCCAGGTGGATCGCGTAAATTTCAATCCTTGAAAGGGCGTCCGCGATTGGGTTTTTCTTTCCTGGGACGTAACGTATGGTGCACCCGAATTCGGCGATTGATGCGAGATGACGTTGTTGTCGGGAGGACCATGCGTCCGTCGATTTCGTAAAGGCGTGTACGAGGG
>NC_090725.1:91172309-91264809 GCF_036898095.1 Palaemon carinicauda | reverse complement strand
TACCTAACAGATACACCATAACAATTCTCACGTCACTAGCTAGCTGGTTACTGATTTTAATTGGGGTTAAAGAGAACGCCCATTGGGCCGTTTCACAGCATTGCCAATCGCAGTCAACGTGTTGAATCTTGTGTTTTGTGGCGGAGCTGTGCCTTGACCGGAAGCGTCATGTTGCGACGCTGCTGTTTCCTTCGCATGCTTTATTTAGTTAGCCAGAACAGCATTCCCAGTCTAATAACTAATTAAAATATCATTAGTTATTTAGTCTTCATTGCTAGGAATTAGTTATATTATGCCGATAGTATTCTTCGGCTAACATAGTTAGCCGAATCCTATGCTAGACTGCTAGCCTAACCCCTAGGCTCGATGCCTAAGTGTTCACGTTTACTTCCTGCATGATATAATAAGTGTTCCTAGTGTTAAATTACGAAATGAAGATTTAGGCATTTATTCATACAAGATTTAGTGATTGCACATGTGTTATTTCGTCTTCTAGGGACCATACAAGGGGTTGTGGGGGGTCTTACCATCGACTCTCTTGCCCCTAACCTAACGTTGGGGCCCTTGTATGCTTCCTTACCTCCCCAGTTACCTTATTTAAGGTAATCTCCTCCCTCTGTGGTAGCCTAGGCTACATCCTAGTCCTCTTTACCTCAAATAGTATTCGGGTAGGTTGGGCTAGGATTGTTCTTTCCTTCTCGCCATTGTTCATGGCTTGAGTTGGGACAGAACCCCAGAGTACTTGTCGTTCACCCCAGCTCACCTTAGGAGAACGTTTTTCTCCTTCTGGTCCTGGCCGGAGGATGAAGGTGGAAGGGTTCTGCCCATCCCCCTAGTCTGCCCTTGGTTGGGTCACAGCCCTTCCTCCCTGTAGCCTAGCGACTTGTCCTACCCGTCTTGCTTAGTCTGGGAGAACGGTTCTCCTAGCCTAGGTTAGGCAATCAGTGGAATTCTGTTTCTTTATAGTTTAGGACAGGACACTAGTGCTGTACCGAAACTGAGCTAACCTACCCTAGGTTGGAGAGCATTCTCTTCCCCCTAGATAGGCTAGCCCTCAAACAGATTCCCTTCTCCTGGGAGTGTAAGGGTGTGACCCCCCCCCCCTCATCACTCCCTCTCAGGACTCTTTCCCCTTCCCCCACTCTGTCCCTTGTGTTGGCTTGCCATCACACCCCTGTCCGCCGTCCTACAACTCCTCTGCTTGCCGGCAGGTTGTGGGATTTGCTGTGTTCTTCTGCTGCACTTCCCTAACATAGTTGAACTATGGGATAGTGCCGGCGGAAGACCTTCCTTCTTTGCGTGTTCTCTGGCCCTCCCTTTGGCTACCACAGGCAACATAGCCGTCTGCCGGCTCTCTGCCGTCGGATGATAGGTGTATCCTCCCCTTTCATGTGAACACTCCTTCCGGAGGAAGATTAGTTTGGGTACCGGGTATTACCCTTCCTTATCTTCCCTCCTTACCTTTCTCTCTCTCTATCTCGGTGTCGGCCCACTATCGCCTCCTCCTGCCAGCGCTAGCCGCCGGCATCCTTGGTAATCTTCCTGCCTCATTGGATGATGTCAGTGATGGTTGTCCATTGCCGGTTGCCTGCCGGCTGCCGGGGGCCGCCGTCTTGCCGGCGACCCGCCATTCCCAAAGTGTCTTCCTGACTCTCTGCCACTTGGTATGTAGGCAACGATGGGTTCACCTTTAGTATAGATTTTTCGCTTCTCTCAAAATCTGTTTTACTGGCGCTAGACGGGCCTCCGGCTTACCATCAGTCTGCCGGCGCTACTAGCCTTGGCTTACAGTGGACAGTCACCCCTCCGCTGGCAGTCATTATTGTGCAGCTATGTATAATAGCCAGTACTCCTCTGGTATTTCGTACCATAGAACGAAGACTATTGTATACGGTTGTACAGTAAAACATTTCCAGCATATTTTGTGCTTCCTTGTGCAGTCTTTTGCCGGGACCTAAACCTACAAAAAGGGCTTAATCTATGTCCCCCTTTTTTCTATATAAACTGAATGATATCAGCTTTACACCTCTCTCTATACAGTGAACCCTCGTTTATCGCGGTAGATAGGTTCCAGACGCGGCCGCGATAGGTGAAAATCCGCGAAGTAGTGACACCATATTTACCTATTTATTCAACATGTATATTCAGACTTTTAAAACCTTCCCTTGTACGTAGTACTGTTAACAAACTACCCTTTAATGTACAGAACACTTAATGCATGTACTACAGTACCCTAAACTAAAACAGGCACAAATATTAAAGGCAATTTTATATCATGCGTTTCCTAAACACGCTAAAAAGCACGTTAAAAAATGGCAACCAATGTTTTGTTTACATTTATCTCTGATCATAATGAAGAAACAAACTGGAGGTAGAGGTTTGCTTATTACCCAGACATATTTCCCATACTATTCCCTTAGAACTACATCACATCTTCCTACTTTAGATATATATATATATATATATATATATATATATATATATATATATATATATATATATATATATATATATATATGTGTATATATATATATATATATATATATATATATATATATATATATATATATGTGTGTGTGTGTGTGTGTGTGTGTGTGTATATATATATATATATATTTATATATATATATATATATATATATATATATATATATATATATATTTATATGTATACACATATACATACCTACATATATACATACATACATAAATACATGCATACATATATATATATATATATATATATGTTACTGTATATATATGGGTTATGGAAAAATCCCGCGAAGTGGTGAATTCGCGATGGTCGAACCGCGAAGTAGCGAGGGTTCACTGTAATTAATTCCCCAGAGGGAGCCTAAGCTTGGCTCATCCGAACGGATGCTCTCCCCCCCTTTTAGGACCCTACAGGTTCTAAGGAATTGATTATAGTGTAAGGTCGCGGCAATTGGCTGGGCAGGAGTCACAAATACGTGTCTTTTCTACTTCCTTTCTAGCTCACCTATCCTGAGCTCATAACCAAAAGGAATCTTATATATTATAAGTTGCTTCTTAAATTTTAATCTAAGATTACTGTAAGTCATGTTATATTGACTTTCAGGTACTCATTGTCTCTTTCTTTTACAGGAGGAGTACGTGAAGTGTGAAAGCTCCTTCTGCGGAGTTCGTCGCTCTGACTATTACGGGCATCTGGCGTGCCGGACCCACGCTGCTTGTGCCGCCAAGAAGGGGAACCTCAAGTATTGGGATCTGCAGACTTGTTCCGTCTGCAAAAGCCTTCATGATGAGGCGTTCGATAACCCTCTGTCCGCGGAGGCCAGGGACAATGCACGGGAGAAACTGTGCAAGTGGGTGCGCGGTTTCCAGAGGAACGCCACAGGGCCTTATCTCCCCAACGAGAAGATGAGGGCCCTTCTTTTCCCTAAGGCGTCAGCTGATGCCGTGATCCCTAAGGACGAGATCCCCCGTGTCCAACTTACGGTCGAGCCAGACGTTGCGGCCGCTCTCCAAAGCTGTCACATCGACGAGGTGGAGAGGATGTCGGATGTGTCCGAAAACACCGAAAGGACCCTCATGGCCGAGGGTCAAGAAGAAGAAGAGGATCAGGTGGAGTTCTCTGATTCGGAGGGCGAGGTCGCCCGAGCACCTTCTGTGGTTTCTGCTGTGGTCGAGGAGCCGGTTCCCTCTACCTCTGCTGCTTCGCTTCCTGCGCTGCCGACCACCCAGGATACCATCCAGGACCTGGTGGCACTCCTGGACGAGAGGTTCCGCAAAGGTCATGAGGACCTCAAGAGGCATTTCATGGGCTGGAAGCAACCGAAGAAACTCTCGGGAAACAGCTTCCTCCTTGCTCTGTGTCAAATCCCTGGAGATATGCCGAGCACATGCCAATAACGACGGGGCGCATATTCATTAATGACAAATTGGGTGCCATTCCCCTTGAAGAGGTAGAGTTCTACCCTAGCTTTGAGGCATATCCTGACTGTTACGTCAAGCTCAAGAACGAATCGGCCTCCAAGGAGGAGACCGAACCTAAGGAAGTGATTGTATTCGAGCACTCCAAGGCCCAGGCTATGCTGGCTGATTGCCTCAAGAGTCGAGGCTTCACTAACTCCAAGATGCCAGCGTTGAGCAAGAAGCATCCATCCTTTCTTGCTCCTCCTACCATGATCTTTCCCTCCATGGAAAAGGCTCTAAACGTGGTCTTGAAGGCGGTGGAGGAAGGAAAGCCCTGCCCTACACGGAGGAGTGTAGGCCTCTCTCCCTCGCCTTACCCCCCGACGATAAAAGCTGGAACGATATCCAACTTACCTTCACGGTTGGGAAGCTGGAACCTGACGTCGCTGGACGTCAGTTTAATGAAGATCTCCCCAAGCTTAACGACCATCTGCTACGTAGGGAACAAGACACCAAGGAGAGGCTAGCTGCCTCCCTATCCCATCAAGTTCAACTTGAGGCAATGGCCGGGGACATTCGGGTCCCGGACTTCTACATGGTTCTTGCCAAGACCCACCTTGCGACCGTGATGAAGGATTTGTACAGCTTCATCAAGGCCCGTAGAGCCTGTAGAGAGTTCGTGTTCGCCAATGCAGCCGTGAAGCACGAAACCCGGAAACTGATCTCCTCCAACATCTGGGGCAAACACCTCTTCCCAACAGCTTTGGTGAAGGAGATTGTGGACAAGGCTGCCACTGAGAACCGGAACCTTCTCAGCAAGTGGGGCATGTCCCGTATGAGGAAGTCCTCTTAGGAAGAAGGTCCGCAACCTAAGAGGAAATCCTCCAAGCCTAAACCCCAACAGCGTCAAGCCAAACGCCAGTTTCCAGCTCCCGCTACTCTCCAGATAGTGGCCCAGCCACAGCAGACCTTTCAGCTGGTCCCTCAGCCGGTGGTGTCCCAATCACCAGTTTTCACTCCTGCCTACGAAAGACAGTCCACCACCTTTCGTCCCAGAGGTAGAGGCTCCGGCGGAGACTCCTCTCGTCGTCCTTCCAGAGGCAGAGAAGGAAGGGGAGCAAGCGGCCGATGTGGTAAACCCTCGGGAAACCAGAAGCAATGAAGTGCTTCCGGTGGGAGGAAGACTCCGCCACTTTCATGATCGTTGGACTTCGATCCTTGGGCACACAGCATCATCAAGAAGGGACTAGGGTGGAGTTGGATACAACCACCTCCAATCTTCCATCAATTCTTCCAGCCCTCAACCCCCATCCTAGAAGAATATGTCTTAGAACTCTTGAACAAGAAGGTGAACAAGAGGGTAAAGTCTACCAGGTTCCAGGGAAGACTGTTTTGTGTTCCCAAGAAAGACTCAAACAAGCTCAGAGTCATTCTCGACTTGTCCCCTCTCAACAAGTTCATTGTGAACAACAAATTCAAGATGCTGACTCTTCAACATATAAGAGCCCTACTGCCTCTCAATAGACCTGGCGGATGCCTATTGGCACATTCCAATGAATCACCAAGCTTCCTCCTACATAGGATTCAGGCTCCAAAGAAGAAACTATGGCTTCGGGCTCAACGTGGCTCCAAGAATCTTCACAAAACTAGTAGACACGATCGTCCACCAGCTACGCCTTCAAGGCGTCCAGGTGATGGCTTACTTAGATGATTGGCTGGTTTGGGCGACATCGTCAGAAGAATGTTTGCGTGCCTGCAGAAAGGTGACCCAATTCCTGGAACATCTGGGTTTCAAAATCAACACCAAGAAGTCTTGCCTGTCTCCAGCTCAGAAGTTTCAATGGTTAGGAATCCATTGGAATCTTCAGTCACACTGCCTTTCCATCCTTCTGAAGAAAAGGAAGGAAATAGCCGGATCTGTCAAAAGACTTCTCAAATCCAAATGGATTTCAAGACGACAGCAGGAGCGAGTACTCGGCTCCCTAAAGTTCGCCTCAGTAACAGACCCAGTGCTACGAGCACAGCTAAAGGATGCTTCGGGAGTCTGGAGAAGAAACGCATCCATCGCTCGAAGAGATCTCAAGAGACCCCTACCAAACAGGCTTCGCTTACTCCTCAAGCCGTGGTCAGAAGCAAGGACCTTGAAAAGATCTGTTCCTCTTCAACCACCACCTCCATCGATCAACATCCTCACGGATGCCTCGCTAGAAGGAGGGGGGGGGTCACTCCCACCAAGGACAAGTTCAAGGAACATGGTCTCCCCTGTTCAAGACGTTTCACATCAACATCTTGGAGGCCATGGCGGTTCTCACTCTGAAGAAACTATCGCCTTGGCCTTCGATCCACATTCGTCTAACTCTGGACAGCTCCGTGGTAGTCAGATGTCTCAACCGTCAGGGCTAAAGATCACCCCACCTCAACCAAGTGCTGCTGCCCATTTTCCGTCTGGCGGACAGGAAGAAATGGCACTTGTCTGCAGTTCACCTACAAGGATTCCGCAATGTGACGGCGGACGCTCTATCGAGGACAAGCCCCATAGAGTCGGAATGGTCCCTAGACGCAAGATCATTCTCCTTCATCTCCCGTCAAGTCCCGGAACTGCAGATCGATCTCTTCGCGACAAGCGACAACAATCAACTTCCTCGGTATGTGGCCCCATACGAGGACCCCAAAGCGGAAGCAGTGGACGCCATGTCCCTGGACTGGAACAGATGGTCCAAGATTTACCTGTTCCCTCCACCCAATCTTCTGCTGAAAGTCCTCTCCAAACTGAGAACCTTCAAGGGAACAGCAGCCCTAGTGGCTCCCAAGTGGCCCCGGAGCAACTGGTTTCCCCTAATCCTGGAGCTACAGCCCAAGCTGATCCCTCTGCCGGGCCCAGTTCTCTCCCAGCAGGTGCAGAAGTCGACTGTCTTCAATTCATCAAAGAAAGTCAAGGACCTTCATCTCATGATTTTCTCTCCCTAGCCGTGAAGAAAAGGTTTGGAATCTCGAAGAAAAGTTTAGACTTCCTAGAGGAATACAAAACGAAGTCTACCAGAAGGCAATGTGAATCATCCTGGAAGAAGTGGGTATCCTTTGTCAAGGCAAAAAATCCTACGGAAATCTCCATAGATTTTTGTATGTCCTTCTTTATTCACCTTCATGGACAAGGCTTAGCAGCCAACACGATTTCCACTTGTAAATCGGCCTTGACAAGACCACTACTGTACGCCTTCCAGATAGATTTGTCCATTGAAATCTTCAACAAACTTCCGAAGGCATGTGCTAGACTCCGTCCTGCACCCCCACCGAGACCCATTTCCTGGTCCCTGGATAAGGTGCTCCAATTTGCCTCTAGTTTGGACAACGAATCTTGCCCTCTGAAAGACTTGACTCAAAAAGTAATTTTCCTTTTTGCTCTCGCATCGGGAGCCCGAGTTAGTGAAATAGTGGCATTATCAAGAGAAGAGGGCCAGATACAGTTCGCCGACACGGGAACTTACCCTCTTCCCCGACCCTACGTTTCTCGCCAAAAACGAACTCCCCACCAAGAGATGGGGACCTTGGAGAATCTGCCCTCTGAAGGAAGATGTCTCTCTGTGCCCAGTGGAGAGTCTTAAGGTCTATCTTCGAAGAACTTCAGACTTTGGCGGAGGACAGCTTTTTAAAGGAGAAACATCGGGTAGTGACCTGTCACTTAAACAACTAAAGGCAAAAATCACCTACTTTATTCGCAGACCGGATCCTGACAGTACACCCGCAGGTCATGATCCTAGGAAAGTCGCCTCTTCCCTAAACTTCTTCCAAGGTATGGATTTCGAAAGCCTCTGATCCTTCACAGGCTGGAAATCCTCGAGGGTGTTCTTTAAACACTATGCGAAGCAGGAGCACGAAGTTAAATGATTCGTGGTAGCAGCAGGTAGTGTATTGAAACCGGCTGCTTAGTTCTGCATAGAACAGCGAGTTATTTCGGGACTCTAACTCAACGGGTGCCTGTGTTGACCCAGTGCGATACATATTGATTTCAGATGACACTTATTGTCACAAAAGACTGTTCTTCCTCAAGGTGAAGTGACATAGACTCTAACACGTGTGCCACATGTTTTTGGACATGAAGTGTATTGTGACTCTTAAAGACTTTAGTTCCCCTGGAACTTATGGTATAAAGGGAAGATCTTCCCTTTCAGATTCCACATTACCGTCTTTCAGTTCATGGTTCATGTCTGTTAATCAACAATTTTATTGTAAATTATTTACCTTATTTTACTTCATTGCAATTTCTTGAATAAAATAGATATTTTGTTTACCATATGTGTCTTTTTTCGCCTTCCCATATGAAAATAAATTGCTGTTACTGAGTTTCAATGCCCCTAATTATTCTTTGTTATATTTATGTATAATATTTATCCTGTCTGAGATATGCTCACCAAGCAAGTGAAATATTGTTCCTACACAAATATTTAACTTTCTGATCTGTCCACGAGACCGGCACGATCCTCTCATCCAGGTGAGTTTATTTTCATCAGGGTACATCGAGATGTTCCTCTTGTCCAAACAGGACCTCCCTGACAGGGGGGCAGGAAGCCATGTCATTGTTTATGCCACTGGTAGTGACATATAACGGAGATGTCACGGTCTCTAAGGTCACCAGACCAAATGAATATTGTTTGAAGTAGAAGGCACTTTGAAATGGGGGAAAAACCACGATACACTAATTCTCTGGTACACTTCTATCAGGACGTCATGGCTTGAGCCCAAAAATCTATTTTTGGGTGAGATGGCCATGACGTCCTGATGGACCCGGCCCTACTAGTTCTAGTTTAGACTGTCAGGCCCCTCCCTTTCATATTGTATCATGGAAGCTGGCAGAAACGTTGAATAAGGAATGAAGCGGACGGACGTGACGTCAGTCAAGATGGCGGACAGCTATGGCTGCCGTTTGTTTACGTCGCGAGGTACCGTAACAGTAACGAGGAGGATAACTTTGCAACGGCTCCTCAGATAACTTGCCACCTTCCCCCTCGAAGCGTAAACGCTATGTGGGGTGCAGATAGCCATGTGGTGTGTCAAGCATACGTCCCCTGTTGATATACGATATCCTAAAGGGAAACCTTTAGGGTACTCGCGCCAGAAGTTAGAATTCTGTGAAACCTTTAGTTTAATTCTCTGGGAATATCCACTGTAGTCATATATACCCTCAGGAAGCTACTGAAGGAACTTTCCATCTGGACGTCATGGCCATCTCACCCAAAAATAGATTTTTCGCGTATCATCATCTCTTGCTCAACACGTATCTACCAGTCTCTCACCACTCTCATTTTCACCTGGTACGCCATACTTCCCAATGACACCTTCTACCTCTCCAGCGCCCACTTTAGCATTTAGATCACCCAGGACAACTACATAATTCCTTCTACCCAGTCCTTCTACACACCTAGTTAATTCATTCCAGAACTCATTCTGCTCTTCTTCACTTTTCTCACAACCTGGCCCATACGCACTGACAAAAGCCCAACTTAACCATTACCCACATTAACCTAGATGATATCTCATTCCATTTCTCTACTTTACCTGTCATCCATTCACTCAGCAATAAGGCCACCCCTTCTCTTGCTCTTCCCCTTTCAATCCCAGACACTCTACCAGACATTTCACCAAACATCACTTCACCTTTCCCTTTTATCTTTGTCTCACACAAAGCCAATATATCCATCCTTCTATTCCTAAACATACTTCCAATCTCGCATCTTTTACTCTATCGTACTACATCCACGCACATTCAAACACCCCAAAACTAGAGTGCGGGGAGCAGTCACTCTCCCCCCAGCTCCACTTCTTTGATGTCTCACAGGATTACAATACAGGAGAGGGGGCTCCCAGCCCCCTCTTCCCGTCCCTTTTATTCGCCTCTTACGACACACAGGGATATGTTGGCGCTATTATAATTTTTGTTATGCCCCTGTGATTAAACAAAATTTAATTTTTAGTAATGCCTCGTTGCCTGAAAGGAAATAACTAAACTAATAAATTGAGCATCATTTATTTAAGTGCAATTACATTTCATGTAATCGTTCTATTACTCTCGATATATATGTCGAGTTTGACTCGAGGATTTAGGCAGTAAAAACTTTTAATACAAAACATTCCTTTGATGATAATAAAGAAACTAATGTCCGGTTTTTCATTTTACAATGGAAAAAACCATTATTTTGTTTTTGTATTTAAATCATGAATATATAAAATTAAAATTAACTTGTCACACAAATACTGTGAATAATATACCAAATTAACATTTATTCTTAGAGAATTTAAATGTGAAAAAATAGTATTTATGTAACAGTTTTAAGTACAATACATGACTCTTTTGTAAATGATCCACAGTATAAATTTCAAAACAAAAAATTATTTCTATTTACCCATTGATGATGATATTCATAATAATAGAATATACAATACATACATTGAAGTATGGTAAATGAAAAAGCTAAGCTTCTAATATTTTGACATAATTATCACAAATTAAGAGAATCATTTATACTGCACACTACAATTCTATTAATTTATTAGACAATGAACCTTTAGTCTCAAAGAAAACAAACAATCATAGTAAAGTAATTACATAAACTCACATATTAGCATATCAATTTTTAAATTAATATTTACTGAACCTTTATTAGTATTTTGGTGTACTAATCAACTGATACAGTTGTAGGGATTGTAGTTCAAGTTTGCAATACAGGATAAAGAAACAGATCACTACTTGAAAAACTATTAATGAAGAATTATTGTTTTTATCTCCGTCCATGTTTTATTTGTACAATGTACACATAGCTGAATAGATGATTCAGGTTCTTCACAAATTGTATAAAATAAAATTTTACAGCAATCTTGTTTAATAAACTTCATCAACAA
The DNA here is from genome assembly GCF_036898095.1 of Palaemon carinicauda. Lineage (NCBI taxonomy): Eukaryota > Metazoa > Arthropoda > Malacostraca > Decapoda > Palaemonidae > Palaemon > Palaemon carinicauda. The sequence continues at coordinate 91,254,021 of NC_090725.1, read as the reverse complement.
AACACACAAAAAATAATGAAACAACCTAAGCAAACTTCATCCACTGTATGAAACTTGAAACTAATTGCAATGTCAGTGTTAGGATAAATCTGCTTGTTTTGGATGTGAAATTTATTGATGTACAAAACTTTAGTTTTTATTCATTGCTATAAACTAAAAATTCAAGTTCCTTATCATTGTTTCAGACTTGTCTTGACAGTTTTTACTGTGTAAATTTAATCATGTTGTAAATGGTGAAAAATATGATTTACTGCTGTTATTGCAATATTATGATGGTAATTATATGAATAAAGTATCTAGCATATGGTATTTTCTAGTAGTGTTCGTTGTATGAAGCTCAAAAACAAACTGTCAGTATCATGTAAAGCTAAGCCAAAACTGATACCCCTAGAAACTGCTTGATTTTTGGATGCTCTAACATTTAAACATGAATAATGAATTAAGCTTACAAAAATATTCCACACACTGTCTTTAATTTTTTTCTTTTAAAATTCTGATATAGGTATTTACAATTTTGAAACAAATACAACCAAAGTATTTTGCTACAAATGAATGAATGAATTTATGAAGGTTGAAGTAATCTGTAGGGTACAAGAAAATCTATTTGCTGTAAGATTATGATAACTTTGGAAGAATTAAAGTATGTAAATATAGTACTGTACCTATAATTAACCTAAATATAGTTTTGAATAAAGTTTCCAATAATGTAAAGTATAACTAAAACACCCAATTTAAAATATGGAACACTTTGGATATAAAATTCTCATGATGATTCAAGTTAATATAATGTATAATTGCACTTTGTTGCCTTTCAAAAGGTACTTTTGTAATCGACAATACTTTACATTTTATCTTAAATTCTAATTGTAGATGTGATTAAGCAAAATATCCTGAATCAGGGAGACTGTTGCCATTCAACATTCAGAAATGGTGAAAGATCATAGATATACAGTATATGATAATCATTCCTTTAAAAGTCCTTTTTCTGGTAAAATTCTTAAATATTAGTATGAATTAATTTTCCCTAAAAAGAAGGCTCAAAAGAAGTATTTTTTATGACCTTTGCAACAATTCCTGTGGTACAGTACTTCAATTTAACCTTTTCAATTCTGATTCTGTAAATTTTATTGGCCCCATTTCCAATTATTCAGATTCAGGTGATATGAAATTACATAATTGGTGGAAAAATGATTGGAAAATTAGTTTAAAAATGTTCTGCGTATAGCATTCTCTCTATAAACCATCTAGCTTTTCAGGGGAAGACCCAGCCAAAATGAAGGTTTTATCACTAGAATAAGGTTATAATAATTGCACAAAAGGAAACATTGATGACAAGTACTAACATTTGGCAAATGTGAAATGCACACTGCATCTGAAGCACAACTGCCCAGAGGGCAAAATCTGAAAGTTGAAAATAAATGGAAAATATTCATATCACCTACCATACTGCCCCAAAGAAGAAATCACAGCCTGATTGTATTTACACTTTAAAAGAAATTGAGTGCAAATGCAGAAATTTATTTTATAATTTACAAATAAAAAATTATTTAAAAGATTATTTTTGGTAAATACAGACATCTAGTTTTAATATACTGTACCTCCACAGTATGGTAGGTGTGGCAAATCCTTAGTATCAATATCTGCAGAAAGCCCCTTTATGTAGTATGTCACTATTTTACAAATGTCACTCATGAGTAGTTATAGAAAATTTGATGGAAAGAGCTAGGATAAGAACACTTTAAGGAAAATATGTTTGTACCAACCTCTTACTTTACTTGGGTCACTAACACGTAAGGCTATATATCACCTTTTGAATATTGATGTATTGGAGATTGAGAAAGTTATTAAATAAATATCATAAAGCAGTACTGCATATGGTGCATTTGTGAATCTTTAATGCAATACAGTACCACATTCTTTACTAAAAAGATGGCAGTTGAATAATCATCAATGAGTAAGGCTGGGATTAGTACAGTATTTACAGGAGAGTGAAAATTTAGCAAAATAATTTTATCATAGCCACTCTTAATTCTGTTGATAACAAAAATTTAAAAGTTATTGGAAATTTGTCAAGACACTTGCAATATCATTATTATTACATTTAAGATTTTTATATCACATTTCCTCATTAAGGAATGAAATGAGTTCTCTTCACTTCATACAACTTCCTGACTAAATTCCCACCTTCCTTAGGCCTTCATCTATCCCTTTTGACATGATTTTATGGACCTTCCAAATTGTCTTTGCTATTTACTACTTTTCTGACTGGTGCATCTCATCCTCTTTTTATCTCATGCTCAAATCATTCAACCTAGATCTCTGGATATTTCCTTGTTGTTGGGCACCATATCTGTATATTTCTCATTTGTAATAAAGCATGATACACTTGTCTTCAATCTGACTTGGAATTTCAGCATTTTGTAACCATACCTTTTCCCATCTCTGTTTTCTTTTTATGCTTATGTCTTTCCTTATACATTATATATTTTTTTTTCAAATTTTTACACTACTTTAGAAGGAAATTATTTAAATCTACCAGTAGTTTAATAATCTTTCCATTTCATCTTTACTGTTACTACTTTTTTACTGTCTCAGTAAATACCTTACTACTCATTGTGTCCCCAAGTTAAAAGAAATGCTCTATGCCTTGCTTCTAATAATATGGTGCTCCACCTCCCTCTCTTCCCTGTTGGCTCTGGTACATTTTGAGTATGATAAAGATCTTGCTCCACATACATTTTGCAATCTACATGATTGAGACATCATATCTGACATTTAATATTCAGTACACACATTTGCAACAGCATGCAAATGGCCACTTTCCTGGTTATATTTCTTTTTTCATCATCTTCATCATTTGCTTTGGTTATGTTTAGTTTCAATTTTTGTTTATTATCCTCTTTCATATTTTAAACATGATTTTTTTTTTTATTTCCACTGTTAACACTAGATCATCTAAATATATTCCCAGAGGCCTTCGATCATCTACATAAAGTAACTCCCAGAGGCCTTTCATTCTACAGTCCTTTGTGCCTTCTTACATTATCAAAATAAAGTACAATAAAAGGACTCGGGGATGATTCTTGTCAGACACCAATATTTGCCTTGTATATTCTGATTATCAAGCATTGTCTTCCCCTTAGGATGCGTCCAGATGACTGGACACTGCACGGCAGGCAAACACTGGTACCAAACCATGAGGGGTGGTAGGAATGATGTCGGAATTGCAAAACTCAAAAGCATTGATCTGGCAACAAACAGTGGTATCAGGTATAGTTCAGCCCCATGACCTCTTTTTGTTCACCAGCCAATTTAGAAATTAAATTACATGAGAATGGACCCCATACTTTACAATCTTTTTAGAGATGGTATAAGCATTTATAACCCCACAGATAACATTCTATGTAGGACTAGACCAAAAATCTGATACCTGTCGTCAGATTTCATACAGTAAACGCATTACGTCTGGAATTGAGTTTCTGCTACTGTCATTATTCCTTGCCTAAACTATGAACACTTGATCACGGCAGTGATGATAGTTGCCTGTTGTATTCTCACTTCTGACATCAACTATACTCCTTGCTGCTCCTCATTGTGTTCTGGTAATAATGCTGGCCTGGCATTTTGAACGAACTCTTAAATTTTATGTCAGGGTACAGTAACATTGCTAGCTCTTTGAGTCTTTTCAGCATTTACTTTGGTATAATAATGTCCTTTCAATTTTTTGTCTTGACATTCTTTCAATACCTACTTATGATTCACAAATGAATAATGTAACTTTGCAAGATAGTTTTATTATACTGTGGTTGCTTTGTACTAAGCACCACTTTGGTTGTTAATTTATTTGAAAATTGTCAGTTTTGACCATTTTTTTATTCTTCAGTGTTGTACTTCCATTTTTGATGTGCATAAGAATTTTTATTTCTGTAATTTTCAAATTGTACCTAAACTATTTTCCTTCATTCTTATTATTACCATTTTCTTTTCCTATTTGTGAGGTATTCTTCTTTTCTTATTTTCTTAAGTCTGGTCTGTTTACCATTGACAGGTTCTCCAGCTGCTTTTACTTTTGGCCATTTTTTTTTTCCCAAAGGTACCTTTAAACCTGGTTAGCATTCCTATGAGTCCATGCATAAGGTATAATACTAGTGCGACTTCTAATTATTAATTCCTATGAGTCCACGAATAAGGTAGAATACCAGTACGACTTCGTATTACTAGTTTATTCTTCAAAGCTTTCTCTTCTTGATGTATCCTGAAAACCAACTCTGTCACAAGTCCTTCTGACTGTGGCAGTATTTTACTGCCCCTGACCATCTTTCCCAAATTCCTGCTTTTAATTTCTATGGTCGTGAATATAGAATATAAGTAATGATATGAGAACTTATATCTTAATCACTGGAGAACACACTATGGTATGGGTGTAGTCCTCATAACAAGTTATTAAATTTCATAATAGATTCTCTCTGCTAGAAGGAAATGATTAGGCAACCAAGAATGAAGCTAGGGAACACAAAGAGTGGGTGATATCTTTTTTGTAGTGCCTAAAAATATTTTTTTTGTTTGTTAACATGGTCCTCAAAAGACATTCTGAATCCAAGTGCATAGCCAAAGAGACTAAATGATTTGTGTATCAGAAATACACATAAATTTCTGAATGAATCAATTAACCTTTCAACATATGGGAACCCTTTTAGTCGTAAATACTTCTCACTTAAAGATCAACATCATTATTAAATATGTATTTCTTCTCATACCAGCTCTTTCAATCACATTTTCTATCCCACAAAATGTATTCCTACATCATTGATTTTCATCACTTTGTGATTAGTTTGTCTCTTCTCTGTACAACATACAGTACTATACCAATATTACGTTGTCAAAGGAAATGTTTATAACTGCATAAGGTGAAGAAATTCTTGTCTTTATCACTACTCCAAGTAAAATCTTGGTCTGCTTGTTGTCTTCATGCTTAAATCAGAAAGCACATCTACATTTGGTTCCACTGATTCTTCCAGGAAATCAAGATCATTAGTAGAAAATGCATAAGTTGATAAAAACTCTTGGGAATAATGTGACAAGGGTACTGGTTCTGATTTAATCGAGGTTAATGAAGTTGCTGATTCACGTGATATAGACACAACTGGAATAAAAAGAGAATTAGTAAAAGTTGCAAATCTTGTTCCAAAATGTTTTAGAAGTGAAAAACAATTTATTTACATCTATAGCAGTTCCTAGCACCCTAATAAAGGGGTTTTGACGAATGAAAAACCTATTTTTGGGGAGGTGGTTAATGTCAGAAAACGGATTTTGAGCGAAGCGAAAAATCTATTTTTGGGTGAGATCGCTATGTCGTCCTGATGGAAGTTCCTAAAGTAGCTTCCTAAAGGATATATGTTACTACAGTGATATTCCCAGAGAATTAAACCTTCAGGTTCCAGAATTCTAACTCCTGGAGCGAATATCCTTAAAATTTCTCTCAAGGATATCGCATAATATCAGAGGACGTATTCTTGACACGCTACATAGCAATCTGCACCCCTATTAGCGTTTACGCTTCGAGGGGGACGTGGCAGAATAAATAGAAAAAGGGGCCCGTAACAAGGTTACCCCCGTTCTCATACTACTATTGACCACCACCACAGCGCCATTCCCAAGATGGCTGACATTCATTGTAGCATTGAGCGTGGTGCTACAGATACAGTGCCTCAGGGGAGGAACTGTGAAGATCTTTTCTTTTAAGAAAAGAAAGGTGGGGCCATCAGGACGACATGGCGATCTCACCCAAAAATAGATTTTTTGCTTTGCTCAAAATCCGTTTTTTGGGCTCAAGCCATGTCATCCTGATGGAAGTTTACCAAAGCATCAATGTATTTGTTGATTTTCATTAGTGCCTTAACCTTGGGACAACCATTCTATGATCATTCGGATCAATCGAGACAAGTGACGTTACCGTTATCCGTCATTCTCACTAATCATACACGATGTTAGTGCTTCCTGCCCCCTACAGGGAAGAATCATTCTAGACAGTAGAAAAAAGGAGGGGGTCTCAAGGTTAGCATATATTGTATGAACAAACATAAGTATACACTGGATGTACAAACCGTCTCGGAGTTTGTGAATATTATCATATACTTATCAGTGTTTCTTAAATTCATTGTTTGTGAGCATACACATAAATAAAGAGTACATACTCTGGATTTTTTAATCATGCGATTGTCGGGCGAATTAGGACGCAATTACATTCTAATAGACATTTATTTTCAATAAATGACTAAGTAAATTAGCAAGTAAAACGAATGTAGCATGATAACGGAATTATACCTGTAACATGTACAGAGATCATCTTTCTTTCTTGTGAAGAAAGAAATGATGAGTGCCACTCTCAGATTGAAGAAAATTTATAACAAAATTTCTCTTCATAATTCCTGTACTAGTTACCTCTATCGGCACTGTGTACTACGTACACACGGCACTAGTGCTATCTGTATAATTCCACACCTGGGATTTTTGAACAGAGCTCGTGTCACCATGGTAACACATTCAAAGGAGGTCACACTAAGAGAGATGACCCCTTCTCCCTTTAATAGACAGTCCCAGTCAATTAGCTGTTCATCGTAGAAATAGACGGCAGGTTAAAAACTCTACCCGACGTCACCACATACTGGTTCAGTTCATGGACTTGCTTACCATAGTGTTTGTAGAACACTCTGGATGATTTTCATCCAGTATATGAGCGAACATGACCTGCGGGAGTACTGTCAGGATCCGCTCTACGAATAAAGTAGGTGAGCTTTGCCCTCAGTTGTTTTAGGGATAAGTTTGATCCAGAGGTTTCTCCTTTAAAGAACTGACCTCCCCCTGAAGTCTGAAGTTGTACGAAGATAGACCTTTAGACACTCTACCGGATATAGAGAGACATCTTCCTTCAGAGGGCAGATTCTCCAGGGACCCCAACTTTTAGTGGGACATAGAGAGACATCTTCCTTCAGAGGGCAGATTCTCCAGGGACCCCAACTTTTAGTGGGTAGCTCATTCTTAGCGAGAAAGGATGGATCAGGGAAGAGATTCAGTTCTCCTGTTTCTGTGAACTGGATGTGGCCATCATCCCTAGATAGGGCCACTATTTCACTAACTCTAGCCCCTGAGGCTATAGCAAAAAGAAAAATAACCTTTGGGGTTAGATCCTTAAGCGAACAATCTTCATTGTTCATGGATGAGGCATAATGTAGGACCTTGTCCAAAGACCAAGAGATAGACTTTGGTGGTGTTGCAGGCCTAAACCTTGCACATGCCTTCGGGATCTTATTAAAGATCTCATTCGCCAAGTCCACTTGAAAGGCATATAGAAGAGGTCTAGTCAAGGCTGACTTGCACGTCGTTATCGTGTTGGCCGCCAAACCTTGGTTATGAAGATGGATAAAGAAGGACATACAGAAGTTCATTGAAATCTCTTTCGGTCCTTTTGCTTTTACGAAAGCAACCCACTTTTTCCATGATGACTCATATTGTCTTTTAGTTGACTTAGACTTGTATTCTTCTAAGAATTCTATATTGCCTTTTGAGATCCCAAACCTTTTCTTAACCGCTATGGCAAGAAAATCATGCAATGAAGGGTTCGGGTTCTCTGTGATAAATCGACGGCAATTAATCTCTGAACCTTCCAAAGTCGTCCTGTGTTCAGAACTAGGGACAGCCTCAGCTTCCGTTCCTTCCTCAAGAAGGACAGGTTGCTCTTGGGCTACTTGGGAGCCAACAGGGCTACTCCTACCTGGAAGGATCTCAGCATGTTGAGGACTCTCAGCAGGTGATTGGATGGGATGAACTGGAAATCCTAAGTGTATCCCTTCCATTTCAGAGAGATGATGTCTATCATTTTTGTTAGAGGATCCTCGTATGGGGCTACGTATCAAGGTAGTTCCTTGACGACGCTCGTAATGAAGAGGTCGGACTACAGTTCTGGAACTTGTACCCATCTGGGAGAGAATAGGTCTGCGTCCGTGGACCATTCCAACTCTATCGGCTTGAGCCTGAGTAGAGCATCCACTGTCACATTGCGGATCGGTTGTATATGAACTACGGACAGGTGCCATCCCCTTAGATAAGGGATGGTTATCAACACCTAGACTATATGAGACGTTCTCTAGCATTGTCGATTGCAGCGTCTCGTTATCGCTTCGGGGTGCCAGATCAGCCGTAGACAATCTGATCTGCCTGGAGAGAGTTTCCCTACTCATGACTAGACCAACATGGTCTTGGGACTTTCGGGGTTTGACCTTTGTTAGGGAAGCGATTAAGGAAGGACCGATATCAGTCTTTTTAGGCCTCTTCGAGCGTTTGATGGTTGTTTTCTCCAGACTCTCAACGCATCTTGCAGCAGTGCTCTTAGCACTGGGCCTATCTCTATTGCGAACTGGAGAGAGATCAGAGCTCCTCCCTGTTTGCGTTTTGGGAATCTTACTGATTACCAGAGTCTCTTGACAGACCTTGCCATCTCCTTTTACATTCCCAAAGGAAAGGAGAGTTGGTGTGACCACAGGCTTCAATGGCTTTTTAGCCATTGCAACCCATGAGCTGGAGAGAATCGAGACTTCTTGAAGCTTATCTTGCATCTGCGATGATCCGGGGACCGGATCATTTCCTTGGATGTTCATAGACCAGCCAACTTGGGTGCTGCCCACCCCAGCCTCTCGTCCAGGAACTTTGCTGCCTGAACCTTTCTTAGGCTTAATTATTGCATGGCTGTGTCTGCCAATTTTATGAAGATATCTTGGACTCTGTCTAGTCTAACGAGTATCTTTCCTAGGAAGCATGTTACTTGTGTAACTTGAATCCTAGATAGGAGGGGAGAGGGTGATTTACTGGAAGTTGCCAATAGACAACTTTCAGGTCTGGTAAGACTATAGGCACCCTTTTCTGCAACGGGGTCCTCATGTTCAGGAGGATAAACATTCTGAACTTGTTTTATTTGGACTTGTTGAGTGGCGGCAAGTCCCGAATGACTGAATTTTCTTGAGTCCTTCTCGTAAACACACAACGGCCTTCCCTGGAATTCAGTGGACTATAGTTTCCTTACCACCTGTATGCTTTAGAGCTCTCAGGTAAACTCCTCCAGGAGGATTTTGGATTATAGGAGGAGTTGAGGAAATGGTGGTAGAGACATCTCCACCTCTCATCTTAGTCCCAACTTGATTAGGCCATGGACCCAAGGATCGAAGGTCCAGCGATCCTAAAGGAACCTTCCTCCTCCTAGAAGCATTTCTATGCTTCGACTGATCAGTAGGAATATATTTTCGACCACCTGCCTGTGGCAGCGCGGTCACTACAACTGTAGAGTGTTGTTGGACAACTCGAAATGGATTTCCAGACTTTCCATCTTCCTCTTAGGTTTGGGACCTACAACCTTGGAAGATTCTCTTTTTGAAAGGATGCCCCACTTTTGGAGAAGTCCTACTTTCTCTGTGGTGGCGTTCTTAATCACTTTCCTGACTACCTCGTCTCGAAAGAGGTCTTTACCCAAGATGTTGGAAGATATTAGATTCCTTGTTTCGTGTTTCGCTGTCGCGTTAGCAAACTCCCTACATGTTCTTCTAGTCTTTATAAAGGCATAAAGGTCTTTTACCAATGTAGCCATATGTATTTTGGCTTAGACCTTGAGCATGTCTGGGGTATCTTGATGAGCTGAGCAGAACTCTAGTTCTGTAGAGATAGGGAGGCTGCAAGTCTCTCCTTTGTTTCTTGTTCATCCTGTAAGAGAAACTCAGATAATTTAGGGAGATTTTCCTTAAATTGTCGACTGGCGACATCTGCCTCAAGTCTTCCTACTGAAAAAGGTTAAATGGGCTTCCTTCCAGTTCTTCTCCTGTCTGGGAAAAGCTAGTGACAGAGGCTCGCACTCCTTGAGTGTAGAACACAGTTTACCTGCCTCTACTGCCTCAGTGACATATTTAAATGCCTTCTCCGTAAAGGGGAATGAAATTGAAGCAGGAGCAAGAAAGGAAGAGTGCCTGTTACCTGGTGTGAATACTTTCGACACCGAGTAACCCACCTTTTCTATGGTACTTGATAGGATAGCCTGTGCTTTATCATGGTCGAGAATCATAACCTCCTTTGATTCCGTTCCTTTTCCTGATCTTGGTTCATCCTTCACTCTAATGAAACAGTTCGGGAAAGTGTCAAAGCTTGGCCAGAACTGGATCTTGTCCAAAGGAACAGCACCCATCTTCTCCGAGATGTAGAGTTTGCCGTTTAAAATCGGCATCAGCTCCGCAAACCTCCAGGGATTGGTTTTGGAGCATGACTGGAGGTCTTGATCCATGGGTCGTTTCTACAATCCCTAAGGAGCGACAAGTGGAGCTTTACCAAGCTCTACCTTGCATTTTGCTTCTTGCTTTGTGCTTTGATTGCACAAATTTTCTACTAGATTCTTCACTTGGGCCCATAACTTGTCCATTCCATTTAATAGAGGGGTAGAAGGCGGAGATATCGATGTCGCTGGCTCTTGAACCGGTTTGGACAGAGATAATTCCAACCCGACATTCTCCCTTTCTTCCCGTGGGCGCTTTTTGCCCTCCTTCCCGAAGGTTATCTGGCCGTCGGGAGATGTACCTCGTGTCTGGGGCACTACTATTTCCTTACTCGCTGTTGGAAATAGTAACCTACGCATCTTGTCGTTAGGCAGGTAAGGTCCCGGAGAGATTTTCTGAAAGCTTCTCACCCAGTTGCGGAACTTGAAACGAGCTGCCTCCCTAGTCTCTACCGACTTGGGATTCTTGAAACCCTCGGACAATAGGGCCCGACATACTTTGCAGGCCTGCGGGTTCCAATACTGCAGGTGTTCGAAAATAATATTGCAGGGGGCATGAAACCTGCATGCATTATGTCCGTAAAAACACTTACTCTTATTTTTACAGACGACTGTAACACATGACATCTGGTGTTCCTCCTGTAAAGAAAGGAAAACAGAATGAGTATACAGTGAGCCCTCGCTACTTCGCGGTTCGACCATCGCGGATTCACCACTTCGCGGATTTTTTTCATAACCCATGTATATACATATATCGCGGATTTTCCGGAAATTTCGAAAATACCGCGATGTGACCAATGGTGCGAGATTGGAGAAAGTAAGGAAAATTTAATCATGATTGATATTCAATATAAATGAAACTTTGAGGAGCAACAAAGATATAATTTGTTAGAGAGATAGAGAGGTAAGGAATGGGAGGTAGTGAAAAGTAGCCCAGAGAGAGAGAGAGAGAGAGAGAGGTAGAGAGAGAGAGAGAGAGGTAGAGAGAAAGAGAGAGAGGTAGAGAGAAAGAGAGAGAGGTAGAGGTAGAGAGAGAGAGAGAGAGAGAGAGAGAGAGAGAGAGAGAGAGAGAGAGAGAGAGAGAGAGAGAGAGAGAGAGAGAGAGAGAGAGAGAGAGAGAGAGAGAGGTTTAAATGTAATAAACAGAAAAATTTCATAGGTTATAACACATTGGTGCTTATGTAATATCAACTGTATACTGTAGACGGTTTGAATAAGTTAAGAAATGGTATAAACGATACTTTGTTAGTGTATTCGTACACTCTCAAAAGCGGCAGCTAGATGTCAGCTGATCTAATCACAGCCAAAAGTAAAACAAAAAGAAGTCAACAATACTCGATTTTTTAAACACACCCGAAATTTAAAAACAAAAGTACACGCTTTCTTAATGTGCAATTAACTATTTAAAGAGTAGCAATTTTCTAGAATAAAATGATGTTTCCCAAAAAATAGTGGTTTGCTGATGAAATCAGATGCCGTATTTTTAGCTATGATTGAAATGGATGTAGAGTCGGCATAATTTTTTCGTTTCGTATTAAATTGACACTAAGAAAACTAACTTTAGTTTCTTCATCTAAATGTAAGTATTGTATAACACGAGAGAGAGAGAGAGAGAGAGAGAGAGAGAGAGAGAGAGAGAGAGAGAGAGAGAATCAGCTGTTGTAATCAAATGGCGTGTTTTTGTTTCGTGAGAATTTCATCGCCACGACTATAACAACAACATACTGTACTGAACTTTACAGTATTATACAGACTACTGTAATATGATAAAGTAAAATATTTGTAATCTATTTTATATGAAATGGGGCTAATTTTTTTGGTTTAAAATTTACATTTACGTATGTAAAACAACTCTCTCTCTCTCTCTCTCTCTCTCTCTCTCTCTCTCTCTCTCTCTCTCTCTCTCTCTCGTAAATTGTTTTCCTGCTTTGCTACGTATGTATGATTTTATATAGTTACGGTAAATAATATTTGTAATAACATATTTTATAAAAGCTTTTACTGTAATATCATTATTTATCACTTTCATCATGCGCGTTAAATGCCTTCGTTTGTTTACTGAGCGTACTTTATGACGCCGTCGTTTCAGGCGGCGTCATAAAGAAAAACATTTCATTTGGAAGTTCTAAGAAAAATTAAGTAAAACATTGGTAATAACAAAATCAACATACTGTACTGAATAATCAATATAATCGATGCAAAAACTAACCTATACACAGATGTGTAAATGCGTTTGTTTCTTCATTATGATCAGAGCTAAACGTAAACAAAACATTGGTTGCCATTTTTTATCGTGCTTTTTGGCGTGTTTAGGAAACGCATGATATAAAGTCGCCTTTAATATTTGTGCCTGTTTTAGTTTAGGGTACTGTAGTACATGCATTAAGTGTTCTGTACATTAAAGGGTAGTTTGTTAACAGTACTACGTACAAGGGAAGGTTTTAAAAGTCTGAATATACATGTTAAATAAATAGGTAAATATGGTGTCACTACTTCGCGGATTTTCACCTATCGCGGTCGGGTCTGGAACCTATCTACCGCGATAAACGAGGGTTCACTGTACAATTGATTATCTCACTGATAACCAATATATCAAAAGACATATCTTAAGAAAATAGCTTAGGATAGCAAGCTATAAAGAGATAGTAGGAGACACATACTTGTGTATCCCCTGCAAGCAAATGCAGTATTAAATGTTAGGAATTTCCTTTTTCAAAGGAACTCCAACTGAAAAAAGTTTTTTTTTTTAACCCCTAGAGATAGGGAAATGTATACTTCACTGTCCCTTTCATTCTAAATACTGTGGGGTACGGATGACTGATTACTCAATCAGCTTAATGAAGAAACACTATTCCTTTAATGTAAAAGCGGCCGCAGCATAAACTCGCGTGAGGGTACCCAAAATATGCTAGAAATAATTGATGTATAATCATAGTGTAGTTTTCTATTTGCAGTATGCACTATATTGCAATTTACTGGCTACTGTATAATTATATATAGTGTGATCTAGCTAATGTGTTGCCTATATGGCAATCAGCTGACTGCACGGTCCAGCTGGCATGATGCCAACTGGACTGGAGAAAATGAAAGACATATATTTGTGTATCCCACCCAACCTATTTGTTGTGACCTCCCTTACAAAATTAAAACATAGAGTTTCCTAATTATGGAGACTCGAGGATAAGGGCTCTGCCCTTTAAGGGTTAGGAGTGTAACCTCCAGTCCTTAAAAAAATTTTAATATTGCAGGGTAATCTGAAGACTGATTTCTAATCAGAATATTGAAGAAATTAAATTCTTTCAACATAAGATAGGGTTCCACAAATATTTGGGTAGGATATACAAAATATATTGGAAAAACAGTACCAGTATAATATATACAGAAGTTTTCTATTTTCAGTATATCCTATACTGCAAAAATACTAACTACCTGTATAAACATATACTGTAGTTCAGCCGGCATATCCAGTCTGCTAGCTAAAGAGAGAGAGATAGCATGGAGAACAGGTTACCTAATACTATGTATATATACAGTAAAAGGGATGTAAAAGTCTAATTTTACTACCTTTCTCCAGAGAGAAGGTTCCAATGGAAGGGGAGAATATAACATTGAAGCTTCCATCCAGCTACAGTACTGTCGCCGGCAAGGTTATGTCTATACCTTGTCGGCCGGCAGAATCAGTACAGTCGGCGTGCTGCCGGTTGAGTAAGCACCATTCTGTGCCGGCCTGGTAGGCAGCACCCCGGCAGCAGCCACTGTTGCTAGCAGGTCAAGGGAGGACTGAAGAACCTTTGGTAACAGAAGGGACTAACCACTCACAGCCAATATGGGCAGCAGCTGCCCTGGTTGCCTGCAGCAACCACCAAGACTGCCGGCCGGCAGCAGCCATGACTGCCGGCCGGCAGTAGCCATGAATGCCGGCCGGCAACTGATATGGTCAGCAGCTCAAACTGTCATTACTGCCGGCCGACAGATGTTAAGACTGCCGGCCGGCAGCTGACATGACTGCCGGCCGGCAGCTGTCAACTGCTAAAGAGGGGGAGTCTGGTCGATCCCGGCAACCCACCGGCAACAGTAAGGTTGCCGGGATTTGTCAATATAAAATTAATAGAAGGGAAGGGAAAGAGGGTTCTGTGAAAGGTACAGGAGGAGCTGGCCGTAGCCTGTCCTGCCCTACCTAACAAAACTCCATTCCTGTATTAGAACTATCCTATGTGGCTAAAGAATTCTATTCCTTAGCCTAGGGTTAGAATAATACGATAAAGAGGTTGGTAGCACCTTCGCCACCACCTCTAAACGGTAAGGAAACTGGGTTCTAGTGCCAGTGTCCCCTAAGCAGTAGAAGAATTTTATTCTTCAGCTTAGGGTCAACTAACACAGGACTAGTCTGCTAGGTCACAGGGAGAAGGGTCATATCGTACAGACCCTTCAGGAGTGGCCTAGGGAGGTCTAGCCTCCTATGTTGGCAGCCTAACCTAATAAAAGAATTCTATTCATTTTGCCAGTCAGCTACCGACCACAGACTAAATACTCTGAGATTCTGGCCGAAACTCCCAAAAACCTGCATCTGCGGTTACAAGGGAAGGGCAGAAAAAAACGTAGGAAAGTCATGCCTGAATTAAGAATTCGAGGCCGACCCACTTAGGTTGTAGCCTAAAGCTACACTCAGAGGGAAGAGAGATTATCCTTAAATCTCCTCTTGGAGACGTGTAAAGTTCATCCAATTCTAAGAGATAACTATCTCTGTATAATTGAAATCACAATACATGAGGGTAACCGGGGAAATGTCTGAACGTATTACAATAGAACGCCTAGGTTAGGTTACATAGGTGAGATGAGACCTCGGTTACCTCACTCACCGAAACTCTAACTATACGATCGACATGGGAAGGAAAATTAACGGATTTTGAGCGAAGCGAAAAATCTATTTTTGGGTGAGATGGCCATGTCGTCCTGATGGAAGTTCCTATAGGGTAGCTTCCTAGGGTATATTACAACTACGGCGATATTCCCAGAGAATTTACCTTAAGGTACCCAGAATTCTAACTCCTGGAGCGAATATCCCTAATGAAAGAACCAGGGATATCGCGAAATATCAGAGGACGTATTCTTGACACGCCACATGGCAATCTGCACCCCGAACAGAGATAACACTTCGAAGGGGTCAATTGGCAAGAAAACGAAAACGAGAAAGAAAAAGGAGAGCCGTTCGCAAGGCTCTCTCTTCTCCCGTTTCGTAAGCGTGCATTGCGCCGATCCTGGCGCCATCTGTATTCCTTGTAGCGATACACGAGGTGCTACAGATACTGTATGTAGGGAGGGGACCTACAGCCCTTTCATAGAAAGGGAAGGGCGGGTCCATCAGGACGACATGGCCATCTCACCCAAAAATAGATTTTTCGCTTCGCTCAAAATCCGTTTTTTGGGCTCAAGCCATGTCGTCCTGATGGAAGTATACCAGAGCATTACTGTATCTGTGGATTCTCAAAACGTGCCGTACTCCCCGGAGGTATTTCCCCGGTCGACTAGACCTAGAGACCTAAGATGTTACCGTTATACATCTTTTCAACTAACCATAAACCATGTTAGAGCTTCCTGCCCCCTACAGGGAAGAGTCCTACTAGACTCTGGAAAAGTCTCGAAGAGTACATATACCTATGTATGAATACCAGGCAAGCCAATATAGTGGTCTCACCCTATATTAAGTAAAGCATAGTTTGTAAAGAACCACTGCGTCAATATAAAATATCGACCAGTTCTCCACTCAATACTTGTATTGGACAAAGGTTTATATCCGCGTAGGAGGAAACTTGTAAATCCGCCACCGTCCCCTTATGGGATGGAGTCCTCCCGCAAAGGGAAAGCATAAACCAATGCAAAATTAGCTTGCATAAAGAAACAATCTATTAGAATTATCCAAGATAAATATACATAGAATGAATGCTCAATTATTACCAATAAATTGACACAGGTGAAGGAGACGCAAGGTTCTCAAGAACAAGTTTATTGACAGACAATAAATAGACAGGTTAACAACAATTATATATATATAAGAGGAGGATAACCAAAAATTTAAGCATAAGTATGATAGTAAACAGAAACTTGTTTATCTGAAAGAAAAACATTAGTGCCACTTTTAACATACCGAGGTATCAAAGTCATAAAAGTCTGTATTACTAATCAGTCACATTAGCGTTAGAAACGCTCGGCACACATATCTGCACTTATGCTAGGTTCACCTTTGGAAGTGGAACAGTCAACGTGGGCAACCCGGTGCCCTCACACTTAGTTTGTAGCACAGTATGTAACTACACACTCACCCTGGAATTAATCGTCCCAATTAAAACCACTGTTCCTCGCAGAGTTAAACAGCAGGGTTAACGACGCAACCCACTGCTACCACAGACCTCTTTAGTTGCTCCACTTGCTTTGCATAGTGACGAAAGAACACTCTGGAAGACTTCCAGCCAGTGTATGAACGAAGATGTTCAAAATCCATACAATTAAAGAAATTTAAGGATGAGGCAACTTTCCTCGGATCGTGACCTGCGGGTGTACGGTCAGGATCCGCTCTGCGAATAAAATATGTAATTTTCGCCCTGAGTTGTTTCAGTGATAAATTTGAGCCTGATGTTTCTCCCCTGAATAGTTGACCACCCTTGAAGTCTGAAGTTCTACGAAGATAGACCTTTAGGCATTCTACTGGACATAGAGATGCATCTTCTTTCAGAGAGCAGATTCTCCAGGGACCCCACCTGTTGGTGGGTAACTCGTTCTTGGCGAGAAACGTAGGATCCGGAAACAGGTTCAGCTCTCCCCCATCCAAGAACTGAACACGACCTTCCTCTCTCGAGAGGGCTACAATCTCACTAACCCTGGCCCCGGACGCGAGTGCAAATAGGAAAATAACTTTTTGGGTCAAATCCTTTAACGCACACTCCTCATTGTTCAACAGTGAAGCGAAATGAAGAACTTTATCTAAAGACCATGAAATGGGCTTTGGAGGTGCTGAAGGTCTGAGCCTAGCGCAGGCTTTCGGAACTTTATTAAAGATCTCGTTAGCGAGGTCGACCTGGAAGGCATATAGAATGGGTTTTGTCAAAGCAGACTTACACGTTGAAATCGTGTTAGCTGCCAACCCTTGACCATGGAGGTGGATGAAGAAAGATAAGCAGAAGTCCGTCGAGATCTCCTGCGGATTCTTCGCCTTAACAAAGGCCACCCATTTTCTCCAAGATGACTCATATTGCCTTTCTAGTAGATTTGCACTTATATTCCTCTAGGAAGTCTATGCTGGCTTTTGAAATCCCGAAACGCTTTCTCACCGCTAGGGAGAGAAAATCATGAGCTGCAGGGTCCGGGTTTTCTGTAATGAAGCGCAGACAGTCGACTTCTGGACTCGCTGGGTCAGAACTGGATTTGGTAGCGGTAGAAACTTCAACCGTAGTTCCAATGCCAGGGGGAACCACACGCTGTTCGGCCACTTGTGGGCCACTATTGCCGCTACTCCCTTGAAGGATCTCAGTTTGTTGAGGACCCTCAACAGAAGGTTGTGAGGAGGGAACAGATAAATCCTGGACCATCTGTTCCAGCCGAGGGACATCGCGTCCACTGCTTCCGCCAAGGGGTCCTCGTACCGGGGCAACTTCTTGTTGTCTTTCGTCGCAAAGAGGTCTACAGTATCTGCAGTTCTGGGACTTGACTCAAGATGAAGGAGAACGATCCTGCGTCTAGGGACCATTCCGACTCTATCGGTGTGAACCTGGATAGAGCGTCCGCTGTCACATTGCGGACTCCTTGAAGGTGAACTGCCGACAGGTACCACTTCTTCTTTTCCGCCAATCGGAAGATGGCCAACATCACCTGGTTGAGAGGTGGCGACCTTGATCCTTGTCGATTCAAGCATCTCACAACTACCTCGCTGTCCAGCACCAACCTTATGTGGATTGAGTGTCGCGGGGAGACTTTCTTCAAGGTAAGGAGCACTGCCATAGCTTCTAGAAAGTTTATGTGAAAGGTCTTGAATAGATTGGACCAAGTCCCTTGGGCCTTTTTCCGATGAGAGTGACCTCCCCACCCCTCCTTCGAGGCATCTGTGTGAATCGTCATCGACGGGGGAGGTGGCTGAAGAAGTACCGACTTCTTTAGATGTCTGGCTTGGGACCAAGGCCTGAGAAGAGTACGTAGACGAAGCGGAACTGGTCTTCTCAGATCTCTTCGCGCGTTTGATGCATAACTTCTCCAAACTCCGGTTGCATCCTTTAGCTGTGCTCTTAGCACCGGGTCTGTTACCGAAGCAAACTGGAGAGAACCCAGTACTCTCTCCTGTTCGCGTCTTGATATCCTTTCGGAATCTAGAAGTCTCTTGACAGAACCAGCTATCTCCTTCCTTTTCTTCGCCGGGATGGAGAATTGGTGTGACATTAGGTCCCAGTGGATTCCCAACCACTGGAACTTTTGAGATGGAGAAAGTCGAGACTTTTTTCTGTTGATCTTGAAGCCTAGATACTCTAGGAACTGGATCACCTGCAGGGAAGCTTGCAAGCATTCTGTCTTGGATGCTGCCCACACCAGCCAGTCATCCAGGTAGGATACCACCTGAATTCCCTTTAGGCGTAATTGTTTGAGAGCTACGCTCGCAAGCTTCGTGAAGATCCTTGGGGCTATATTTAGCCCGAATGGCATGGCTCTGAAGGCGTGTAGTCTTCGTTGTAGCTTGAACCCTAGGTAGGGGGAGAGTCGACGGTTGATTGGAACGTGCCAATAGGCGTCTGACAAGTCTATGGAGACGGTAAATGCCCTCTTGGGCAGTAAGGTCCTTATGTGTTGCAGTGTTAGCATCTTGAACTTGCAGTTCACTATGAACTTGCTGAGTGGCGACAAGTCCAGAATGACACTGAGTTTTTCCGAGTCCTTCTTGGGAACACAAAACAGCCTCCCTTGTAATTTGATGGACTTTACTCTTCGGATCACTTTTTTCTCCAACAGTTCTTGGATGTACTCCTCCAGAACGGGGGTGGAGTGTTGGAAAAACCGAGGGCACGGGGATGGAGTGCTGTACCAGCTCCAGCCCAGTCCATTCTTGAGTAGGCTGTGGGCCCAGGGATCGAAGGTCCACCGATCCCGAAAACTTTGAAGTCTCCCTCCTACCGGTATCATCTCACTTGGACTGCTGTCCTGAGGTCTTGCCTCCCTGACCGCGACCACCCGAATCCCCTTCCCCTTGAGAGGCGCCTAGACGAGCCTCTGGCTGCTCCTCTAGGCTTTGCTCGAAAGGAAGTTGACTGCCCTTCGAACGTTGGGTTGAATGCCGGGGACTGTGTCGACACGGCCTGGGGTACCCACTGGAATGTGGTCGGGGTTTGTGCCACCATCTGGGGCACTGAAGGCATCGGCAATTGCTGTTGCTGTTGCTGTCCAAATAGCTTGGCTGGCCGAGACGGTAGCCTAGTCCTCTTAGTCTTCCTCTTTGGTTGGGGACCCTCATCCGGGGAAGACTTTCTCTTGATAGACAGGCCCCACTTCTGGAGAAGGTTCCTATTCTCCGTGGCGGCCTTATCAACAACCTCCTTGACCGATTCGCTAGGGAAAAGGTCTTTGCCCCAAATGTTGGAGGAGATTAGTTTCCTTGGCTCGTGCCTCACCGTAGCCGAGGCGAACACGAACTCCCTACAAGCTCTCCTCGCCCTGACGAAGCTGTAAAGATCCTTCGTCACTGTGGCCAGATGAGTCTTGGCCACTACCATGAACATCTCATGGACCTTGGGGTCACTTGCCATCGTCTCAAGAGTGGTCTGAAGAGACATTGAGGCAGCCAGTCTTTCTTTCGTCTCGAGCTCTCTCCGCAAAAGAAAGTCAGTCAGCTTAGGGAGGTTCTCACCGAACTGACGTCCGGCAATATCAGCTTCCAACTTCCCGACTGAGAAGGTAAGATGGACGTCCTTCCAGTCCTTGTGGTCCATAGGTAGGGCCAGCGACAAGGGTTTACACTCCTCCAAGGAGGGGCAAGGCTTGCCAGCCTCGACTGCTTTTAACACAGCCGCAAACCCTTTCTGCAAAAAGGGGAAGGCTCTAGCAGGAGAGGACACAAAGGAAGGGAGCTTCTTACTCAATGCAGCCGCCTTTGAGTTCGTGAAGCCCCTCTCTTTCATCGAAGATGAAAGCAAAGCTTGAGCCTTAGCATGGTCCATCACTATGACCTCCTTCGGCTCTGTCTCCTCCTTTGAAGCTGGTTCCTTCCTCAACCGGACATAACAGTCCGGATATGACCCTTTGCTGGGCCAGAATTCCACCTCCCCTAGGGGAACTGAACCCAACTTATCCGACATGACGATCTTTCCGATCATCATCGGCATGTGCTCAGCATATCTCCACGGGTTAGCATCTGAGCACAAGGGAAGGTCTTTCACGTTGAGCCTTTTCTGGGGCCCACGTGATGCTGCAAGCTTCTGCATCTGCAGTTCCATTGCAGCCGCCTTCTCATTATTCTCCTTCTGCATTTGTTGGATCATTCCAACAATGGAGGAGAGGGCCTGTCCCAGCTCTACTGGGAGAGCGGACGATGTTGAGGGAATAGGTTCAGGGATCTGAACCGGAGCAGCCGACACCTCGTCGGCCTCTTCCTCTACAATGTCTGGGGCTTGATCTTCATCCTGGCCTTCTGCCAGGAGGTCTTCCTCCAGACGCTCGGACACGTCTGACATCCTGTCGTCCAACTGGATGTCCTGCAAGGCGACCGCGACTTCAGCATCCACCGGGATCTGAACTAGGGGGATCTCCTCTTGAGGCTGGGGAATCACTGCATCAGCTGATGCCCTGGGGAAAAGGTAAGCCCTCATCTTCTCACTTGGAAGATAAGGTCCAGAGGTGTTCTTCTGGAAGCCCCTTACCCAGGTACGAAGCTTCTCCCTTGCTATATCCCTTGATTCCGCCGTCCTAGGGGAATCAAAAGCCTCAGTAATCAGGTTAGAGCACACGGTACATACCTGAGGGTCCCAATACCGGAGATCACCCTTGGAGACAGAGCATGCTGCGTGCCTCCTACATAACTCATGTCCGCAGAAGTTCTTGCTGCGGACGTTGCAGAAAACACTTCCGCACTTCGGATGGACCTCCTGTAAAGAGAAGAAATTTCCATGAGTATCAAGTGAACTACGTATCACTGGATATGCACAGTTTAGCATAACAAAACAAAAAGGAAAGACACACACTTGTGTTTCCCGCACAGCCAATAGTTGCAGCCTTCCAGATAATAAAATCGTATGGTTAATCTGTCCTAGAGTAACCAATGAAAAATTTCCAGAGGAAACAAGTGTAGCTCACACCTAAGGTATGATTTTAAAATACTGGATAATAAACAAGAAAGAACTCACTTTCTTATCTGTAAGGCAACACCAAAGGGCTGTGCAAGACAACACAAAAGTGTTAGAAAACACAGTGTTGTACCAATACTATACTATAGTTTTCTCCCTACAGTATATGCTATACTGAAGAATACTGGTACAGTATAGAAGGTAATGTGCCGGCCGGCACACACCATAACTAGCTTTAAAGTATACTACTTAACAGCTATAAGGCGGCAGAACGCTGGTTTAAATGCATGTGCCGGCCGGCAGTAACTGCCGGCCGGCAACAGCCAATGCCGGCCGGCCATGACTGCCGGCCGGCCATGACTGCCGGCCGGCAACTACACAAGGTAGCACCCGGCTGCCGAGCGGCAAAAGAACCAGAGAACTCCGACTGCCCGGCTGCCGGCCACATAGGCCGGCAGCCGGCTCGGGTACAGCACTAGAAGAAAACAGAATGGATGCCAGGATAAGAGTGTACTACCTCAAAGCCCGGCAATCCGAAAGAGTGTATATAAGGAAGGGCAGAATCTAATTCAGGCTTCCTGACCAATGCCGTCTGGCTCTACAGACAGACATGGATGAGGGATCAAGGGAGGTCCGGGCAGCACTCAAAGCAGAAGACCTTTGCCGGCCGGCAAGGGACTGAGTCAATTCCACATCCTAACCTATACTAGGTCCAGATGTAGAATGACGTACAGTACTGTAACGGCTAGGCCATTACAGAGAAAGAGGGGGAAGGGACAAAGAGGGTCCTACCAACCTTGCTTTAGTAAAGAATCACCCGCAGCCAAGAAAACTCATCTTAGCCTAAGGGAGATCCAAGGAGGGAGGCCAGCTATACTTGCCAACCCCCACTGAACCAAAGCAAGGAAGGTGTTGCTACTCCCAGGGAAAGGATCTTATCCTCCCACCGAGAACAGCAACAAGGACTAGTCTGCTAGATCACAAGAAGAAGGAATCATCTCGTACAGAAACCTTCGGGAGTGACCTAAGGAGGCTAAGCCTCCTATGTCTGCGTCAGACTAGCGAGGGAGTCTCAACCCCAAGCCAGACAAACACTGACTCAGGCTAAAAACTCTGATGTTCTGCCCCTCTCTGAAGCCAGACTTACTGGAACAGGAAGGAACAGTAACACCCCAATATAGTTGTATCGAAAGTTAATTCAGATAAACCACTAGGGTTAAGCCCAAGGCTTAAACAGAGGGAAAGGGATTGCATACCTTCTCCGAAGAAAAGAAAGCAACCGGGGAGTATGAGAAAGTATACTAAGGCTCCATAGGCAACTAGCCTAGGCGCCAAGAGAATCGATTACCTAAATCACCGAAACTCACTCGTATACCATCTTGGAAAAAATCAAAATAATCTTAAATGTATAAAACTGCCTAAAGCTTCAATAAAATTTTAAAAACACTCGGAAATCCAAAAATCATGCAGGAAAGTACCAGGGCCAAACGGCTAGGCTACATGGTCTAGCGTAGGCCAGAATTGGCGAATACTTCGCCAAAACAAATAATACTAAAAGCACGAATAAGGAAATCCTATGTAAAGCTAAACAGCTAAAATTATTAAAGTAAAACAGCCGGGAACATCGCTCTGGCTAACTAAAACTCATACCTAGCGAGCGACAGCGTCCAGGACGCCTCCGGTAGGCAACGGCTCTTGTAACAAAGATTATTACTATTAATCACTTTAAAAATTACCAAGAGCCTACATTTATACATAAAAGAAATAATACTCAACTTATCAGAGGCAGACGAAGTTGGAGAAAGCATAATAATTCGATTAAATCCAAGATTTTGCGAGAAACACAGGAAAAAACAACGAGTTGTTAAGCTACGCAAAAAGGAATACAGATGGCGCCAGGATCGGCGCAATGCACGCTTACGAAACGGGAGAAGAGAGAGCCTTGCGAACGGCTCTCCTTTTTCTTTCTCGTTTTCTTTTTCTTGCCAATTGACCCCTTCGAAGTGTTATCTCTGTTCGGGGTGCAGATTGCCATGTGGCGTGTCAAGAATACGTCCTCTGATATTTCGCGATATCCCTGGTTCTTTCATTAGGGATATTCGCTCCCGGAGTTAGAATTCTGGGTACCTTAAGGTAAATTCTCTGGGAATATCGCCGTAGTTGTAATATACCCTAGGAAGCTACCCTATAGGAACTTCCATCAGGACGACATGGCTTGAGCCCAAAAATGCACATTATAAATATCCTTACAAGAATAATTTGCCTAAATAGCTTACGTAATTAAATAATTAATTCATGCTATTTAAAAACCGGGAAGTCGTTCTACTTACTAAATAACTCATGCCTAACGAACGACAGCGCTCATAGCGCCTCCGGTATAGGCTAGCTCTTAACACAATAAATTACTCTAATTTCACTGTGAAACGGGACCTAAAAAATTTTCATTGTAAAGACCCAATACTCAACTTTCCGGAGGCGAAAGAAGCTGGAGAATGCATAATAAAAATCCTTGCAATTCGATCGAAAAGTTAGATCAACAGGGAACACCACTGAGCGAAATCGCTACAAAATTAGGAATGTCCGCCATCTTGGGAATGGCGCTGTGGTGGTGGTCAATAGTAGTACGAGAAAGGGGGTAACCTTGTTACGACCCCCCTTTTCTATTTATTCTGCCACGTCCCCCTTGAAGCGTAAACGCTATTGGGGTGCAGATTGCTCTGTGGCGTGTCAAGAATACGTCCTCTGATATTATGTGATACCCTTGAGAGAAATTTTAAGGATATTTGCTCCAGGAGTTAGAATTCTGGAACCTGAAGGTTGAATTCTCTGGGAATATCACTGTAGTAACATATATCCTTGGGAAGCTACTTTAGGAACTTCCATCAAGACGACATGGCTTGAGCCCAAAAAACTGGTTATAAAGACAAAAGATTTTTTATTTTAATTCTCACTACGTGTAAACAAAATTTTGAGTGGAATTGAACATATTTTATGTTATGTTATATCACAAATTTTTAAGTAATTTGTATTTTTCCTAACATACTTACCTAGAACTACCTTCTTAGGAGTTACTGGCTAACTCTACCTAACCGACCAGCTTTTTGTATAGTTTATCTCCCTCTTCTCGTTTTCTACGGTGTCAACCTCTGGCAGTGTGGTACATGCCCGAGGCGACCCCGGGGTCAGGCAGCGTGATATCTCAGGTCGACTCTCCAGTAAGTTTCGTTGGAATAGGTATTACTAGATCCTGCAGGTTCTCGGGGAAGGATGGGAGGGCCATAACCCGAAGGTAGTTCTAGGTAAGTATGTTAGGAAAAATACAAATTACTTAAAAATTTGTGATTTGTTCCAACACGGTTACTTACCTAGAACTACCTTCTTAGGAGACTTACACTTTAGGCGGTGGGAGTGTCCTGCAGGAATCAGGATTCGACGGGGAGGCACGCGAGAGAGAGGGAACCTCTAAGGAGGTCTTGATTCTAAGACCACTTAAAAACTGCACAAAAAGTAGGGGAAAACTATCCAAAAAACTCACTTAGTGTCTAAATGTCTTACCTTTTTCAAAACCAATATCTTGAAAAGGTTATACCTTTCCGTGATTAAGGTCTTCTCCTCATCTTCCTGGCCCGTTCGATCCGGGGAAGGAAGGAAAAAGTGGAGGGGGGGGGTAAGGTTAAGGAAGGTACTAGTGTCTCTTGGCATTAACACCCCCGGTTACCCTGTGGCTATGACCTTAGATCTCTTGAAGGGCCGACACGACCGGGCCAATAGAAAACTTGTCCAAGGATTTTCTCGTACAATCTTCTAGATAATGTTCCGCGAAGGTGGACTGTCTAGACCAGGTCCCAGCCTTCAGGATCTTACCCACAGCCATGTTCTTCTCGAAAGCCAGAGAGGTGCTCAGAGCCCTGATATCATGAGGTCTCGGTTTTCCAGGTAGAGGGGTCCCAGAAGCCTCGTAGGTTCTCTTTATCACTTGTCTCAGCCAAAAAGAGATGGAATTTTTCGAGACTGGTTTCTTCACTCGTCCTGTTGAGATGAATAAATTTTTGATCTGAGGGCGGCAATCTTCAGTCCTCTCCAGGTATTTTCTTATAGTTCGTACGGGACATAAGAGGAGATCCTTAGGGTTGCCGGATCGAGGGATGGCTGGCACCGAAAAACCCTCGAACCGAGGATCCCAACACGCTGGGTTCTGCGTTTTCGCCACAAAACTAGGGACAAACCTAAAGACAACTTCCCTCCACCCTTTGGAGTGTGAGACCTCGTAAGAGAGGCCGTGTAACTCGCTAACTCTTTTCGCCGAGGCCAGGGCTAAAAGAAAAGCTGCTTTAAGGGTGAGTTCTCTGTCTAAAATGTTCCTGAGAGGTTCGGAGGGCGGTTCTGACAGAACTTTGAGGACTCTTGCCAAGTCCCACTGCAGAACCCGTACCTCCTGGGGGGGACACGATTGCTCAAAACTACGGATGAGCATCGAGATGTGCCTCGAGGCTCCCAAGTCAGTGCCTCTAGGGAGGAAGACTTGACCTAGGGCTGCTCGAACTCCCTTGATGGCTGGGATGGACGAACCCACGTCGTCTCTCAGGTACACCAGAAAGTCTGCAATGTCCTGGATCGACGCCCCTAAGGGCCTGATGTTTTTGGATGCACACCACTTCAGGAAGATTGCCCACTTCGCCTGGTAGACAACTGCCGAGGAATGCCGTAGATACCCAGACATCCTTGTCGCGGTTCTCGATGAGTATCCTTCTTTCTTCAGGAGCTTCTCGATAACCTCCACGCGTGAAGGCGGAGGGATCGAGGGTTTTCGTGCCACCTGTGAAAGTGAGGTTGTCGCAGGAGGTCTGGCCTGTCCGGAAGCGGCCAAGGAGGACGAAGAGCTAATTCCTTTAGGTCTGCGAACCAGTCTCTCTCCGGCCACCAGGGCGCTACTAAAGTCATCGACAGGTTGGACGACCTTCTCACTCTGTTCAGCACTTGCCTGATCAAACTGAAGGGAGGGAAGGCGTACACATCGAGACCGTCCCAGGGATGTTGGAAGGCGTCTTCGAACGCTGCTGACGAATCTGGGATTGGAGAACAGAACACGGGGAGTTGGGCATTCAGACGTGTGGCGAACAAGTCTATCACTGGGGAGCCCCACAGTAGGATGACTGCTCGAGCTACCTCCGGGTGTAGGGTCCACTCCGAACCTATCACCTGACCCGCCCTGCTGAGGCCGTCGGCCATCACGTTCCTCTTTCCTGGAATGAACCTTGCCGTCAGTTCCAACCCTTCTTCTGTGGCCCACTCCAACAGTTCCGTGGCTAGGGCGCAGAGGACCTTTGACTTTATGCCTCCCTGCTTCTTTATATACGCCACTACTGTGGCGTTGTCGCACATTAACGCCACAGTGTTCCCTCGCAGTAAGTGTACAAACTGTCGACATGCCCTTAGAACTGCTATCATCTCCGGGATGTTTATATGGAGAGACGCCTCCTCGCTAGACCACAGCCCTTTTGCTGATTTTCCCAGCAGGTGCGCTCCCCAGCCCTCCTTCGATGCGTCCGTGAACAACAGCATCTCCGGGGGGTTGGAAGCGAAGGGCATTCCCTTCTCCGTGTTTGACCTGATGCTCCACCAAAGAAGGGTCTCTCGTCTTCGGGAGGACTGGCACTACTCTGTGGGGTTCCTTGCCTTGGACCCACGACTCCTTTAGATTCCACTGTACCGGGTGGAGCCTGTCTCCCTTGCGGTACTAATTTTTCCAGGGAAACCAGGTGACCCAGTAACTTCTGCCAGTCCTTGGCCCTCCTGGGTTGTCCCGTCAGGAAGGGTTGAAGGATACGTTCCAGGTTGGCCAACCTTTCTTCTGAGGGGAAGGCCCTTACTAACTGGGTGTCCAGGACCATCCCCAAGCAAGTCATCCTGGTGCTGGAGACTTGCTGGGACTTCCCTAGGTTGACCGTGATCCCTAACACCTTGCAGAGGTCGAGCAACATATCGCCTTGCTCCTTCAGTTATTCCCTTGAGGCAGAAAGCAGCAACCAGTCGTCCAGGTACCTGAGTAGTCGAATTCCTTTCTCGTGTGCCCACGCCGAGATCGAGGCGAACACTCTCGTGAACACTTGCGGGGCCGTCGAGAGGCCAAAGCACAGGGTCTTGAACTGCAGGACCCTGGACTCCCACTTGATCCTGAGGAACTTCCTGCTGGAGGGGTGTACAGGGATTTGAAAGTAGGCGTCCTTGAGGTCGAGAGACTTGAGGAAATCCCCCTCCCTCAAGGCTGCAATCACTGTCTTGGGGGTATCCATCTTGAATTCCGTCTTTGAGACGAACTTGTTGAGGGCTGAGAGATCTATGACTGGCCTCCACCCTCCTGTCGATTTTTCCACCAGGAAGAGCCTGCTGAAGAAACCCGGGCCGGGGTTCTCCACTGTCTCTAAAGCTCCCTTGTTGATCATGGTCGCTACTTCCTCTTGTAGCGCCAACCTCTTCAAGGGGTCCTTTGGAACCAGCCAATCGGCCCTCTGGGCTGGGATGAGAGGGGGAGGCTCTTCCAGGAACGGGAGTCTGTAGCCCTCCTTCAGGACCATCACCGTCCAGGGATCCGCACCGAGATCCCGCCATGCTTGCCAAAAATGTCTGAGGCATCCCCCTACTAGGGGCTCCTGCGGGAGTAGGGGGCCTCTCCTCCTACCTTCTCCTGGAGGAGCGGCCAGATCTACCTCTCCTAGCGTTACCATAGGAGGGTCTGTAGGCTGACTGAGGGCCTGCCGTGGTCCTACGGGTGGGCTGTTGCGAGGCTTGAAGCCAAGGGGCTGAAGGAAGTTCTCTTCTGGGAAGCAAGGGTGTGGTCTGTGAGGAGTGAGGGACGTCCGTTGGAGCTCTCCTAAACGTGGTCTTCCTCATAGGCGGGGGCCTAGGATCCGTCTCTCTCACTTTCCTCACCTTCTCCACAGTATCCTCTACCAACTTGATGGGGAAAATGTCATTCCCCCACACGGAGGAATTTCTCAGTCTCCTTGCTTCCCTGTCATGCAACTTCCGCATTAGTTTGCTCAAAACAGTATCTCTTTTTCTCAGGACCCAGTTCAAAGCTACCGTCAGAGACTGGGACGATAAGGATTTGAAAGCCTTGCCCCCGGATCTAACAAGGTCCCGCAGCATGGCCTGATTTTCTGGAAGGGAGAGGTCGTGTGATGCCTAAAACCCCACCAAAGAGCACGACCACCAATCCAACCAGGAGGACACGTAGACCAGGTCCTGAGCCATGTCCTCCATCATAGATGCTTCCGTTGGGGAAAAGCACACGGGGGCTGTGGATGCCTTGTCTTCCGAGGTTCCCTGGTTCAGCGCGGACACCGCTGCTTCCACCGCACGGGGACCGCCGCGATGCCCTTCGGGAACGTAAAAACGTTTCTGGGATTTTAGGCCCGGCAGAAGTTTGGAGGAACTCTGACTTCTGGGGGCCTCTGCTAGTCCTGCCAAGTATCCATCGATCTGTTCCATCCCCAGCTTCACGTCTTGAGCGAGAGGGAGAGACAGAGATGGCTTTTGTTGTACCGGACTGTTGATCATCCTGGACAGTCCGGAAAGTACTGCCTTTGCAGCTGAGGGCTTGGGCTCATCCAACCGGTGGTGTCTTCGGATGAGGGCCAGTACCTTACGGTAGGAGGAGATGTCGTCCGTCGAGCACTCCCCTCCTTCCACCAGGTCTAACGACACCAGTTCCTCCGTACGGGGGTAAGCCGTGACGGTGGGAAAAACAACGCCCGACGGGCCTGCCAGTGGTACGGACTGCCCCGTGGGGACGAAGGCATCCGTCATGGGAGTACCAACGTCCTCCGAGCCTGCCAGCGGTATGGTCTGCCCTGTGGATACAAAGGCATCCGTCATGGGAGTACCTTGTTCCACGGGGGGCTCCGTGGATGGGGGATCCATGCGGACCGACGGGCGCCCTTGGTGCTTAAGGAAGGCCTCCAAGGTGCCCGTGGTCGAC
Organism: Palaemon carinicauda; assembly: GCF_036898095.1. NCBI lineage: Eukaryota > Metazoa > Arthropoda > Malacostraca > Decapoda > Palaemonidae > Palaemon > Palaemon carinicauda. The sequence continues at coordinate 91,224,422 of NC_090725.1, read as the reverse complement.
GCTAAGCCTTCCTTCATACTCCTTATATCCTTCCTAAGGGAAGAAGGGGCGGAGGCTACTGTAGGGTTAAACAAAGCACGGGGGTCTCGGTTCGAGCCCTCCCGCCAGGCGGCTAGGTCGAAGGAGGAGCTAGGAGGGTGACACAACAAAGGCGAGGCTCTAGGGAGCCACCCGGAAGCGGCCGCGGCTGTGGAAAACCTAAACAGCTCGCTCCGGGGCACTGTGACATTCACCCAGTCCTCTGACTTACTCCTCTTCGCTTTTTTCTTAGAAGACTTCGACCGTTTCCTACCATGCCTCGAGTGAGAACGAGACTTTTTCTTCCTTTGGGATTTCTCCCTCTTCCTTTTGATCAGGTTCCTGTCTTCGTCCTCTGATGACGAAGAAGACGAAGAGTCCGATGACGACGAGGACGAGGATGAGGACGGAGCTCTCCGACCGGCCGACACGTCCAAGACCGTGGGGGGAAAATCACGTTGTTTCTCAGGTGCGGGCAGTTGCAGAAACACGGGGGGTAGCGTAGCCGAGGGAGCCGGAGGGGTCCCCGCGAGTCCTTTACAGAGCCACTGATCTACCTGCTCTCTAATGGTAGACCTGAAGGGAGTCCTGGGTTTCACCCACGTGGCGGGGTCCGAAGACGTCGAACTACCTTTCTCCGTGTCTCCCCCGGCGGTCGAAGCACTCGAAACACGCCATGAGGCAGGGGAAGTATCGGCACTCGGCCTACCTCACATATGATCTTCCGAGGCGACGGGACCTGCGGGCACCAGGCCCTCGCCTCCTACCCACACTTCTGCACTCCACTCAGGCCCCACACATGCCTGCCCCATACTGGACACATTCCCCACAGGAAAATCAGACTCTTGGGGAAGGGCAATGGGCCTCTTCCCCGCAACGGACTTACCTCGTCCCCTACGCTGGGTAGGGGGAGAAGAGCGGGCGCTACGGTCTGCCGAATCGTCTGGCGAACCTGCAGGCGAAGAAATGCTTGAATCTTTAGGCAACTTCTTAGTTGCCTTCTTCTTCTTCGTCCCGAAGCGCACCCACTGGATCTCAGTCCAATCAGCACATTCCGGGCACGTAGAGGTAGGGGAACACGCTTTCCCCCTACACGTGGAACACAGGGAGTGGGGATCAACCTCAGGCTTGGAGAGGAAAGCCCCGCAAGACTTCCCAGCCACAGGCCCAGGGCAACGACGAGGATGCTCCATAACACAACGCTAACACACCAAGAGACACAAGGATGAACGGGAAAGTGAAATGAAAAACACGTGGGCAACACGCGGTAAGCACAAAGGATTGGGGGACACGAGGGTCGCACAGGTAAGAGAGAGCGCGGCGAGATGTATATCACGTCGCAACCAGAAACTTACTGGAGAGTCGACCTGAGATATCACGCTGCCTGACCCCGGGGTTGCCTTGGGCATGTACCACACTGCCAGAGGTTGACCCCGTAGAAAACGAGAAGAGGGAGATAAAATATACAAAAAGCTGGTCGGTTAGGTAGAGTTAGCCAGTAACTCCTAAGAAGGTAGTTCTAGGTAAGTAACCGTGTTGGAACAAAATACATTTAAAGATGGCTGTTTTTCATTAATAGGCGTAGGAGGAGACGATTATGCTTACTTGAAAAAGAAAATTTGAAAACAAAAGCCATGCGATTACTAAGCAGAAATTTTATAAATTCTGATATCCTTATTTTTCAATCTGAAATAACACCTTTATTATCTAAAAGAAAATTATTCAAGTATTTGAGGGTAATTACTTAACATAAACTGTACTGCATGCATTTAGGACCTGTTTTAATGATCTTTATTGGTAATATCTTTATATGCCATGAGTTCAGCTCAGAATAGTCTGCAAGGGTTAGCTATGAAGTTACTGTTTATTTTTAGGCTCAAGCCATGTCATCCTGATGGAAGGTTCCTTTAGGCAGCTTTCTAAGGGATATTTGGCTACAGTGATACTCCCAGAGAATTGACCATAGGTCTCCAGAATTCTAACTCCTGGCGCGAGTATCCTTAAAATTTATCTCAAGGATATCGCATAATATCAGGGGACGTATTTCTTGATACGACACATGGCAATCTTCACCCCGAATAGAGTTTTCACTCTGATAGGGAAGAGTGGCAAAATTGAAGGGGAGCTGTCATCAAGGTTACCCAGAGGATCCCCTTCCCGTACTACTACAGGATCCAATATGGCTACCCAATTCTTTGTTTTGTAGCGAATTGCTCAGGATCAAACTTATCCCTGAAACAACTGAGGGCGAAGCTCACCTACTTCATTCGCAGAGCGGATCCTGATAGTACACCCGCAGGTCATGATCCGAGAAAGATTGCTTCCTCACTGAACTTTTTTCAGTATATGGACTTTGAGAGACTCCGCTCATACACTGGTTGGAAATCCTGTAGAGTCTTCTATAAACATTATGCGAAGCAAGTGCACGACTTAGAGCATTTTGTGGTGGCGGCAGGTAGTATTGTCAAACCTGTTGTCTAGTGCTGCGATGAACAGTGAACTGTTTGGGACTGTTTCAGTTTGGGTGAAAAGGTGTTAACAGCTTGCAGTGTAATACCTTTTATTAAGTGTCACCCTAGTGACACTAGGACTGTTCTTTATAGGTGCAGAATCATACCAATGACACCAGTGCCATGTGTACACTTGTACGCAGTGTTGATACTTATCCAACATTTACAGTGAAATTATCTTAATAATTTTTCAACTGATTTGGAGTGGCTAATGATATTTCTCCCCTTTCAGGTGATAAATATCTATACCTTTTATATGTTGGATGTATAATACTGATTCTAATTTAATACACTAGTTGTTACATTTATGTTGTCTTCAAATAAATGTTGAAGGTGTATTTGCATCCTATTCGCCCCAAAGTAGCTGAATAAAATTAGACGGAGTTTTTTACTTAATTTCCTAAAGTAAAGTTTATACTTGAAGGTGCATATACGTGTGAACAAAATAATTGAATGATAATTATATTTGTTCCAATATATATACAAACCTTGCTGCTTCTATAGTCGAGGATGACATTTCCCTGCAGGGGCAGGAAGCCCTAAGATTGTTCCAAGCTTAGTGGATATGACGTATAACGGTAACGTTATATATTTATGTGGTCTGGATGACCATATAGAAGCTGACCCAAGGTTAAGGCACTTATACAAACCCACAGATACAGTACTTTCAAGTAATTTTCTGGTAAGCTTCCATCAGGACGACATGGCTTGAGCCCAAAAAACGGATTTTGAAACAAAGCGAAAAATCTATTTTTGGGTGAGATGGCCATGTCGTCCTGATGGACCCACCCTCCTTTTCTAAGAAAATGATTGTACATCAATCCCCACCCAAAACTACTCTATCTGTAGCCACCATGCTTAATTGCTACAAGGAATGGGAGCCATATTGGACCCTGTAGTAGTACGGGAAAGGAATCCTCTGGGGATGATGACAGCTCCCCTTCAATTTCGCCACTCTTCCCCCTCAGAGTGAAAACTCTATTCAGGGTGAAGATTGCCATGTGTCGTATCAAGAATTACGTCCCCTGATATTATGCGATATCCTTGAGAAAACTTTTAAGGATACTTGCGCCAGGAGTTAGAATTCTGGAGACCTATTGTCAATTCTCTGGGAGTATCACTGTAGCCAAATATCCCTTAGAAAGCTGCCTAAAGGAACCTTCCATCAGGACGACATGGCCATCTCACCCAAAAATAGATTTTTCGCTTTGCTTCAAAATCCGTTTTGTTTGCTCTTTCATTAATTTTTTACTGTTATTATCATGGTTATTATTATCATTATTATTATTATTATTATTATTATTATTATTATTATTATTATTATTATTATTATTATTATGGAAAGTATTACTTTATTACAACAGCAGTATACAGTACAGTAGAAGAGCTGAAAAGGTATGGAAAAAATAATTACTGTATAAGGAAAAGGTTGAAAGAAAATACTCCTTATAATCTAAAACTGGAGTTTTTGACTTGGCAGAAAAAAATACAATTGAAATGAAACATATGTTTTATATAAATTACGTACAGTAATTTTCAAGTCCTTATGAATTGGGGAAAAGCAAAACAAAACATTGAAAAGCACACTGATCACGACAGATGAGATGCTGAGAGTGTCCTGGAAAAAATAAATCAATTAAATGATATCTGGGGTCTCCCTAGCAAATAACCAAAATAATGAACTTTGAGGTATGGCGGTATTGCTGTTGTATTTATTATCGGGATTTAGAAAGCTTTGGTGTTACCGGTAGAATAGCAGCCAGCATCACTCACCATAAGGAGTTCTTGTATTTTGGTGAATGGGGTAGATTGGTTGTGGCTGTTTTTTGTAAATTATCAAGATGATAACAATTTGAGTCCTGGGTAAGTTTCACTGAAATAAAAGAAAATAGAAGGTAACCAAACTATAAAAAATTATTTCTAGCTTACCTTGGTCTTCTTTTGGCTTTTGCATCTGTTCAAGAGCCATCTGAGCTCTCTTCACACCAAGTTTTGCTGCTTTTATAATCAACGAATGAGCCTTTATACTATCACTGATACCTCCTTGACCTTCAATTAACATAACAGCTAAGTTGTAGGTTGCCCAACCATGGCCCAAAAGACTAGCAGTTTCATAGAGTTCCCTTGCCTGCAATAAGAATACAGTAGTTATTAAAAATAAGTCAACTTCATATGATTTTATTTTTCAATGTTTATAAACCTTGAGTGTATACAGGTACTAATAATACTAAAAAATCTGCACTTCCCATACTGAATTAAAACCAAATTGATACAAAATATTTTCATTAGGTTTGATTCAATAACTTAAAAACTGTAGATATCAAAGGTTCTTAATCAGGATGGAAAATCAAAATTTCCATACGTTGCCTTTTGAATTCCCTTAAAAGTTACATTCACAGGTATATGGTAATAGTTTTCTCAACTTCTGACTGTGTATCAAAGATGAAAATGTAACTTAAGTGACATGAAGTTCTGTTAGATGATTACAAAACTGATAAAGAATAATTTTCTTTGCACTACTTCTTGGGATGTTAATGAAAATAAAACAATTATAGTACTGTGGTATCATTTAAATTCGTTGGCATGAAAATTCTATGTTCGCGAGGTCGTAAATTCGCATATTTTCAATTTTAGCCGTAGTTTTTTCCCCCCAACCAAATCCGTAAACAGAATGTGTGTATAGTGATCCACTGTTACGTGGATACATGTCAATTAGAGCAGTTTGTCTGGCAGTAACAAAGTGACATGTCCACTATTACACTAAGTGGTTGAACTCGCACGGAAATGTAACTAAAAAAAAAAGACATTGTTAGAGGTTTTTCAAAAAGGACCTGTAATAATTGTCATACATATGGTGAAAGGATTTATCACAAAATTGCATACTAGTAGTTTATTAGTACATGTAAACATATTAATCATTGTCTTACATGTTATCTTTTACTGATTGCCAATAAAAAAAAAAAAAAATTGAAAAGAGAAAAAAAACTTTTTTAATTAATAAGAGGTATATATGCTATGTTATAATACCATTAGTCCTACAGAATTTTGATACGTGAATGGTAACGATAATTATTACATGTACACTTTTGAATGAGAAATAAGAAATAAAAGGAATAATATTAAATTAGTAAATAAAAGCATTATCATGAGTGATGGCCAGTGAAGTCGATTATTCATTTAAAACATAATAAGTGAGAGGCAAAATGGTATGCCGATTTTTCAGAAGTTGTTATTATCATTATTAATTGCTAAGCTACAACCCTAGTTGGAAAAGCAGGATGCTATAAGCCAGGGGGCTCCAACAGAGAAAATAGCCCAGTGAGGAAAGGAAACAATGAAAAATAAAATATTTCAAGAACAGTAACAACATTAAAATAAATAACTCATATATAAACTATAAAAACTTTAACAAAACAAGTGGAAGAGAAATAGATAGAATAGTGTGCCCGAGTGTACCATCAAACAGACATAAATTTACGCAAAGTATCTTGAGTGAACTCAGCGAAAATTCTGCATGAACAAAACTGATTTCAAAGTACTTTATTGCAGTGCAATTCAGTAAATCTCTTCAGTTTTATACATTGAAAGTGGGTCTATGCCTTTCTAGGTATATTCCTGATGAGATACATACCCAGAGATCTATAAACATGCATAGCATATATACATAGCCAGAGATCTATAAACATGCATAGCATATATACATAGCCAGAGATCTATAAACATGCATAGCATATATACATACCCAGAGATCTATAAACATGCATAGCATATATACATACCCAGAGATCTATACACATGCATAGAGCATATAGAAGGTATTGCTAATTTTAGTGGCAACTATCTATATTCATATGAGACCTGGGTAATAATCAGAAGTGATTGGAAGTTAATTTTCATACTAAAACAAGCTTCTTTCAAGACTAGAATTCCCATATCACACAAGTATGCAAATTATTTTGATCCTTTTGTATAAGACTTAGTTTGATTAAAGAAGTAACTCTCACTGTAAACAAATAACCTGGATGTGAAGCAACTTTTCTTAATTTCTATAAACCTCCTCTGATGTTCATATGGCTTCTCTCTGGAAACTTGATTTTATTGACACTTTGTTGTAAAACTAAAAAAATTCCAGTTTTCTTTCCTTTCAATAGACTTATGCCTCTAATAAAGTAATGAAACAATCAAGCAGTTAGGGGATACCACTGAGGCTTATCAAGTCACAGGTCCTTTATCTTTTCTGTCTCTGTGTTACATTGGTTTGACACAGCCCCATTCTCGTGATAGTTAGTTTCTTACTGTTTTTAAAGATATCTTATTTAGGATTTGTTAGTAACTACTGTGTATATTGGTCAAGGGAATCATTTCTGGGAAATCATGATCTGGATTCTCTTTGTCTTGTGATATAGATAACCGTTGAGATGATTGCAAAGGCCTCACTCATGTAAAAGTGTTTCAGTGGTTGCCGACCAAAGGAAACTTTTCTTAGTTCAGAGGGAGATCCAGGGAAGACTAGGGTAGTTGATTATAGTGGGGATGATGATGATAATGACGTGCCAGCCCCGAACACAATTTTGTGAAATTTCAGTTTTAATAGTGATGAGCTAAAAAACTAAAAAAAAAAAACCCAACTTTAGCTTCTTTTGTGATTCCAGAAGGCCTGGAAGTCTCCACTTCCAGGCAGTAATTCTTTTGTTATGTGCCCTATTTCTATCATAGCCTGACTTCTCAAGTCCTGTCAGAGGGTATAGTGTTCCATTCATTAATGGTTCTGATGGTGCACAGCTTGTTACAGATTTGAGATCCTCTCATAAAGCCTCAAATTCTTTATTTACTAACACCCTTCTTCTACAAAAACTTCACATTCCTGCACTCCTAGATACTCCTTTAGACATCTAGATTGTGAGGCAGAGTAAGTTTGTTATCCAACGTGTGTTTTAATGATTGATATGGAGCCCTTTTTAGGGACCTGAGAACCTTGGTTACAGTTCAAGTGGGAGGTTTCATTTCCCGAGGAGTACAGGACTTCTCAAATTTCTCGTTACCATTGACAGCTCCCAGGAAGAGTAAAGGTCTACACCACTCAATCTAAAAACCTGGCTAAAGGCTGAATGAAAGCCTTTTACCACCAAGACTGAAAGGAGTTTTCTCTTTGTAGGAAAATGAGGAAGTTCACAATTAAAGAAATACTGTAGAAGCTCCAAGAGGAGAGATACCTCTTCGATGACAACAACCACAAAAGACTGGCCACTAGACCTGTTATACTGCCATGGAGGTATCCAGACATCTGTGCCGAGCCTTATGAAAGGCTTCTTGTTCTGAGATGATGGATAATCTTTACTCGTGAAGCAACAGGGATGTCAACGAGTTGTGGTTTCTCTGCATGTGCGGTAAACATAGAAAGTTGGGTGAATGGGGCAACTCCTGCAAAGTCTCGTTCAACAGCTTGAAAAGGCTAGGGAACCATTTTGCTTGTGGCCACTTGGTTGCTATCAACATTATCCTGAGGTTTGGAGCTGACCATAGTTTGTTGATTATTCTGTGAATTGGGCAGAATAGCAGAAAAGCATAAATGTCTAAGCCATCACAAAGGTATTGAAGGGCATCTCCAATTTTGCTGCCTGATCTGGAACTGGCGAACAATACACTGACAGCTTGTTGTTCAGCCTTGTTGCAAATACGGTAGGTCGATCATTGCGGAATCCCACAAAGTCAAAATCTTCCTTGCCACTTGAGGATGAAGGGACTAATCTGACCCTACAACTTGTTCATGGTAACTGAGCTTGTCAGCAATTACATTCCTTTTGCTTGGAATGAATCTTGCCAACAGCTTCAAGCCAGTTTTCAATGCCTATTTGCGAGTTTACCTTGTCAACTGGCAAAAGTGCTGACGTATGCCACTACGGTAATGTTGTCACTCATCAATGCTATACAGTGGCCTATGAGGTACTGTTGAAATGATTGCAGTGCTATGTTAGAGCTGCCTTCATTACCAGCAGGTTGATGTGCATGTTCTTCTCCACCTGAGATCATGTTCAGCCACCACCTGATTCAACAGATGGGCTCTCCAGCCTTTATTTGAAGCATTTGAGAATGGGAGTAGTTCTGGGAGGAGGCATTCTCATTGAACACTTTTCCAAAGATTCTCATCCTTTAGTCATCAATGGAGATTAGATCTTTTCTGATTCTTTGGAACTGTATGGCAAGTAGAGTCACTGCTCTGGTTCCAGTGTCTCTTGAGGCACCCCGAGAGAGATACTAAATGCAGCCGACTCAGAGGGACAAGTTTTCATAAGAATGCCAAGTGACTCAACAGTTGTTGTCATTGTTGAGCTGGAAGATGCTTTTGATGGAGGAGCAGGTGTGCTATCCTCCTAAATCTGGCAATCTAGTTGTCTGACAGGAAACACCCTTCCAGCCACCTTATCTATGTGCATGCACGGGTATTCCATTGTCTGCTCAGGTGTGAGGCCCGACTTCTCTCTTGAAGTTCAAAAGGACCAGCCAATTGTCCAGGTACCTTAGTAACCTGATCCCATTGGCATGTGCCCATACCGTAACAAGTTTAAAGACTCGTGAATACCAAAGGGGCAGTTGCCCATCCAAAGCACAGAACTTTGCATTGGTAAACCTTGCCCCAGATGGAAAACCGAAGGAGCTTTCTCAATGAATGATGGACAGAGATCTGAGTGTGTGTCTCGCATATCTATCGAGATCATAAAGTTGTTTCTCATGATTGCTTGTCTCACTAACTTCATCTTTAATGGTGTTTGTAGGGCAAACCTGAATAAAATGGCGAGTTCGATCACCAGTCAGCCGTCCCACTAAGGACTTTTCCACCAGAAAAGTCTGTTGCTGAAGAAGCCTGGAGGCTCATCCTGGACTACCATACTTGCAAGGCACCCATGACCCACATCTTCTGGACCTCGTGAGAGTTTATGCCTCTCTGAGGTTCTGTCTTGTCCTTCTCAAAAAGGCTCTGGAGATTCTGCCATGGAAGGGGGTCTGGATGCACTTTGTGCTCTCAACTAGTGACTGTTCCCAGCGAGAACTGGCAGTACCCTTTTCAAGCTTGTGTGAATGGGATACCAGTGGTTGAGCACAGGAGAAGTGCTCCCTTTTCACCTTCAGGAGATGGCCAGCAACCAAAGACTCTTACTCTGAAGGAGAGGTCAAAATGGCCTTAGGAGGGGAGGGGGGAACCAACCTCTTCTTCCTTTTCCCAGCCGTCATCATATCAGTGGGATATGTGATTACTAAAGATGATGACCTGTAGTCAATTGCACGTATTGTAGTTATGGCCACACTGGGGGAAGTTACATCAGGCAATCCTGCTGCTGTAGCAGAATAAGCCACACCAATCCTTCAAACATGACTGAGATGGAAGATCTTGATGTCATAAGATCATTCTGTGTGTGGGTTAATCTAGGTCAAGAGGCAGGTATCAACTAATAGGGACATCTTATGCAATGGTATCCTCAAAGCATCTCCGGAACGTCCCGAAAAAGGAGAGGGACGAGGGCAGCTGCTAATATCCTGACCAGCAGCTCTCGTGCTCAGTCTTGTATGGAACTGCGTACTGGTAATAGGAGCATGAGCTCCTAAAACCTTATACGGTATGGTCCCGAATTATGCTTGTTTGAATTGTGCAATTCCTCATTTATGTGGTCGCTGGTTTAAAAAAATAAATTTTCTGTATGTGCAAAGCTGTACAAAGTTTGCGAGTCAAGCACCACAAAACATATCAAATCTATTGTCTTTTCAACTACTGTGCATTGGTAGGCTTACGTACGGTGCCTGATAATAAATGTAACCAGACGATATTTACCTTACATTTTATTAACATAATTTCATAATAAATAGCCTATTTGAGCAAAAATTCCAAATCATGATAATCCTTTGTAAGATAACCAATAGTAGTGAACAACCATAAGGTTTCTGATCATGCTAAACCATCATAGGGTTCCTGATCGTGGTAACCGATCATAAATTTTCTGCGAGCAATGGCGATCGTGGAGCACAGGCTTGAGGTGACCTTTTTGTAGGGAACATAGAAATCTTGGTGCTTTTGAAAAGATCTTGTAGCACACAAGCAATGAGAACGGTCATAGGTTCCTCTTCCACCATCTTAAGTGATGAAAGAGCAGGAATGAAGCAGATGACAGAAGTTCTGTGATCTGAAAGTCACTGAAGAAATAAGTGAAGTGTCTGATCACAAAGCATCAAGCAAGTTTTGAACCAAAACGTATTCTCAGGAAAGTACCGTATTTAATGGCATATAGGATGCACTTTTTTCCCCACAATTTTTGCTCAAGAAATCGCTCGGCATTTTATACATCATAGGTGAAGTTTGAGACCTCCAATAGGCCTAGGCTAATTTTCTCTCTGAAGCTCACTAACCCAACTTACACTCAGTACTTTTACCTACCCTAAACTCTATACATCCTTATTTTATTGCTAGTATTAAAGGTTAAAGGTGTCTGGTTTCAGTTCCAATTCCTTCAAAATAGATGCTCACCAGAATGTCAGCCAGGCAAGCCCGACCCCCCACTTTGGTGCCCTACCACAGCAGTGGCCTCCAGTAAACAGCTTAAACTCACGGTCCCGGGCGGGGATCGATCTGCTGCAATGCGAATGCTAGGCAAACACGTTAAAACTGTACTAGCCAGGAGGATATTGTATTATTACCGGTACTTTAAAAATGTATTCGTAAAAATTAAAGCAATCTAATCTAGAATGCTGTGACTTGCGTTTATAAACATCAGCTGATGGGCGTTTGGACTTACTGGTAATGTCATCTGTTGGCTAGGAATAAAACTCCGGTATGATCATTGCTAGCACTGCCAGATGTATGACCCAGTGCTGTACGACCTACGACATTTTGATTTAATTAGCAAATTTGTGCGACATTTACAATGAATTGCAGATTTTCTAATGATTGTATAACATTTGGAAGCCTTATTGTACAACAATTGATTGAAAAGTACGATATCTGGCAACACTGGTCGTTGCCAGTTCCCATTTTCCTTATGTTTACAGTACTCACATGTTCAAGTGTAGTGGTAGCATGCTTTTATAAAAAGGATTCTACTTTACCTTACCTCTTGCTTTATGCACTCTGGCTTTATTTTTGTGTCCAATGTTTTGTTATTATTGTGATTGCTTTGCATGCCTATATTAACAGCTGGCTTATTTCCTGCTATTAAGATGTCTTGTGTACGCTTCTTGCTTCTCTGTACTGCCAAATTGCTTTTTTATTATTATCATTACTGATACTACTATTATTATCATATTTTAAATATAAAACTTACCCGCTAGTTATATAAGAGCTGAAGTCTCCTGACGCCGTGGCAGAAATTCAAAATCTCGCACTATCGTAGATATGGCAGGTGTACAACTGCGCCCTAGCGGTACTACGGGTGGAACTACACCCAGCCACTTCAGTTCTTCTTCTGCCCGCCTAGCTGGTTGTCATATTGAAGTTCGCTCTCGCTGTCTTACTCTGTTGGGAAGTTGTTTGGTGATGGACGTTTTCTTTGAGTTTGAACTATCGTTAATCATTTTCTCTTTTATTTAATCTTGAAATCCTTTTGTTTGTGGTTATATTTATTAATATTTCCTTTGTTTTTTTTGGTTGTCGGTCTTTCTCTTAACCATTCAAAATGGCCGACCCCTCCCCTGCTATTCGTAAGTGTGTTAGTGAAGGGTGTCGTACTCGACTCCCTAAAGGGTCTGTTGATCCACATGATATTTGTGTTAAATGTAGGGGAAAACCTTGTTCTTTTGATAATAGATGTAATGAATGTTTTTCATTAACGGATGATGAATGGGTAACATACGAACGTTATGTTAGGGGACTTGAGAGGGATAGAGTTAGGCGTAGTTCACGATCTGTTGAGGTAGCCTTACCTAATGTTAATATTCCTAATCCTCTTCCTTCCACCGTAGTGGTAGATCAGGAACCATCTATGAAAGACATGTTTATCGCGATTCTGGCTCTCAGTGAAAAAGTTGAGTCGTTATCGGCAGATAGAAATAAAATTTTTTCTGAATTAAATGTGCTGAAAAATCGTGAAACTGCCGGAACTGTGGAAAGTGTTTCTAATGTGTTCAGTGTTGTGGAGGGCCCGTCTGCACGATCTTATCGTTAACCTAGCCTTGACCTCTTTCGAGCTCTCGAACCCATGGGAGAAGTAAAGTCGAACAGCTAAAGGGAACGAGAAGCTTCATCAATCGTGCAGATGTTCCCTCGAACGTTCCTGTTGCCGTATCACAGGTCGTTCATCCTCATCGTAGGAAAGGTGAGGTTGGTACATTATCCCCGTCCTCCAATGAAGGTTCGGGTAGTGAGATGTGGCGTCGAGCGTCTACACCGCTTAAAAGATCGCATGCGGTTGCTCAGCGTCCGGAATCGCCTGCACATCCAGGCTGTAGTACGTTGGATTCCCCTGAGCGTTTTCGTTCTCCCGTCACTTGTACTCCTGCGAAGCGTCCAGATCACGGTATTCGAGTAGAGAAAATACTTTCCGACTCTGAATTTGTTTCTATGGCCGATGTTACGATTCATGCGCCACCTCTCCCCTTAGACTGGCTTTCTTCACCCGAAAGGCGTGGTGATGATGATACTGTTTTACCGTCAAGGAAGAAGTCAAATGTCTCAACTGAAGATCCTAAGTGGTCTATGCTTTTATCTATGAAAAAACAGCTCTTGTCGTTCATGGATTCTTATCAACCAGGTGTTGGCAGTACGATTGGGCGTCGGGCGTCAGACGTCAGACCGGTTGTCGCACAGGCGGCCGGCGGTCTCTAGTGCTGACGAGTTATCGCACAGGCGGTCTCCCATTCGTAGTGCTCGACACCAGGTTGATATAGATGAGTCACGTCAGAGAGTTCTTGCTAAACAAATTTCGACTTCCGTACGTGAGAAAGAACACCGGCGTCGGCAAATGGACACAATGCGTCGCCACGAAGATTCTCTGCAGCCAACTTTTGACACAGTGAAGCGGAAGCGTCAACAACATTTGGACGCTAGGTGTCCACAAGACGACCATCAACAGTCTTCGTTTGACGGCAGAGATCGGCCGCGTCAACAGCTAGCGGACGCTACGCGTCCACGTGTTGACTCTCGGCAGTTGACGTCTGATTCCAAACGTCGGTCAGTACAACAGCAAGCAGATTCTAAGAGTTCTCGGGACGACACGCGACAGTTGACTTTTGACGGCGAGCATCGACCCATCCAGGTCTCTCATCAGTCAACTTCGACCTCGCCTCTTCAGTTGGATGAGGTTGTTGACTCTGACAGGCGGTCTCATTCAGACGTTAATCCTTCAGTTCAGGCTGCAGCAGTTGCTGCACTGCCAGAAGACGAACTTGAAGAGAAGTCTGACGTGGACGAGCCTTTAGAGGAGGTTTCTGAGAATGAGGAAGAGAAACATTATGAACATGCTGTTGACCTTAGAAAATTTATGTTGATTCTTACATAAGTTTCTCCTGATCATTTTACCCCTGTGGCCCCTCGTTCTCCCCCAACGGAATTTATCTTAGGTAAAACAACCAAAGTGCCGGTTTATACTAAGATGGTACTTTCACGGTCTTCTAAACGGGCCTTGAAGTTAATGGGTTCCTGGATGGACTCTAAGAGAACTCTTGGCAAAACGGCCTTTGCTTTTCCTCCCGCAAGATTAGCCTCTAAATCTAGTGTGTGGTACGAGACTGGTGAAGTCCTGGGCTTGGGATTTCCTTCTTCTGCCCAGGGGGATTTCTCAAGTTTGGTAGATTCGTCTCGTCGTCTAGCCTTAAGGAAAACAAAGGTTTGGTGGTCAATGACGGAGTTCAATCATTTACTTAAGGGTCTGTTCAGGGCCTTCGAAGTGCTTAATTACCTAGACTGGTCTTTGGGAGCTTTGAGTAAGAGGGTCTCAGATATGAAGGACACAGACACTAGTGTCCTTGTTCATTTGATGTCCTGCTTGGACAAAGGTGTGAGGGATGGCTCGAATGAGTTAGCTGCCTTGTTTACAGCTGGAATCCTCAAGAAAAGGGCCACGATGTGCTCTTTTATCTCTGCAGGAGTTTCTCCCTACCAGAAAGCGGAGCTGCTATTTGCTCCCTTGTCTACCACCTTATTTCCACAAGAGCTGGTGGGGGAAGTTGCCACTGCTCTCACTCAGAAGGCCACGCATGATTTGGTGACCAATACGGCGAGGAAAGTTTTGCCTTCAACTTTTGCTTCGCGTAAACCTAAGGAAGTCTCTACTGGTGTTCGACCTTCTCAGCCCTTTCGTGGGAAACCCTCCGGAAGGGGCTCTTTCAAACCAGACGGATGTCTTTGCGACCGCAAAGACGAAAAGACTGGAGTGTTACTGCTCTCCGGTACCAGATCCCGAGGCCATTCACATAGACGCCTTTCTGATGAACTGGTCACACATGGAGGTTTATGCTTTCCCCCATTCAAGATTCTTTACCAAGTGATACAGAAGTTCGTATCCCACGAAGAAACCAAGATGACTCTGATAGCCCCGTTCTGGCCATCAAGAAGCTGGTTTCCAGAGGTACTGGAATGAATGGTAGATTTCCCGAGAAGCCTTCCCTTAAGACCAGATCTTCTCAGACAACCTCACTTGGCCCGAAACCATCTAAACCTCCGAGCTCTACGTCTGACTGCCTTCAGACTATCGAAAAACTCGCTAGAGGTAGAGGATTTTCGAAGAAGGCAGCCAAGGCTATTGTGAGGGCAAGGAGGTCTTCCACCATCAAGGTGTATCAGTCCAAGTGGGAGTTGTTCAGAGAGTGGTGTAGGGCTAACGCGATTTCTTCATCCAGTACATCTTTAACCCAGATAGAAGATTTTTTCATTGACCTTAAGAATAAGCATAACTTCTCGTCATCTACAATTAAAGGTTACAGGAGTATGTTGGCTACGGTTTTTAGACACAGGAACTTAGATCTCTCCAATAATAAGGATCTACAGGACTTGCTTAGGTCTTTTGATACCACCAAGAAAATTCAATCAGCTCCCCTTGCCTGGAATTTGGATGTGGTGCTTAAATTTCTCATGAGTGACAGGTTTGAGCCTTTGCACTCGGCTTCTTTTAAGGATTTAACCTTGAAAACTTTGTTTCTGGTTAGCCTATCCACCGCAAAAAGAATAAGTGAAGTACACGCTTTAAGCAGGAACATTGGTTTTCGGGATGGAAAAGCCATTTGTTCTTTACAACTAGAGTTTTTGGCTAAGAATGAAAATCCTACTCAGCCATGGCCCAAATCCTTCGAGATCCCTAACCTTTATGATGTGGTGGGAGATGAGTTGGAGAGGGTGCTCTGTCCAGTAAGAGCATTACGGCTCTATGTGGACAGAACGAAGAATCTGAGAGGCGACTCAGACGCTTTGTGGTGTGCAGTCCGAAATCCTTCACTGCCCATGTCAAAGAATGCCTTGTCTTTTTTCATAAGACTGTTAATTCGAGAGGCTCACGCTCAGTGTGATGAAGCGGATCAGAGGCTTCTCAAAGTAAAAACTCATGAAGTCAGAGCGGTAGCGACTTCAGTAGCTTTTAAACAGAATCGTTCTCTACAAAGTTTGATGGATACGACCTTTTGGAGGAGTAAGTCAGTTTTCGCATCACATTATTTGAAACATGTTCAAACGCTTTATGAGGACTGTTATACATTGGGTCCTTTCGTAGCAGTGAATGCGATAGTAGGTGAATGATCTACCAATACGTTCCCTTTTCCTAATACCCCCTTTTCTATCTCTTGGAACTCGTAAGTTATGGTTGTTTGTGGAGGCTGGTCGTCAGCCTTCCGCAATCTTTGGTTTGGTCAGGTGGTCAATTTGTTCCTAGAGTGCGCCCGGAACAAGGGTATTAGTTGAGGTCCTGTCATGTTATAGGTGATTGTACCGTTTGACAGCTCCTAGAGATCATCAGCCCCGAGTGGATCACTGGATCTCCTAAGGATAGCGGACGAAATGAGGCAGAGTACCATTGCTGTCAGCTTCCTTATCAGGTGAGAACCGCTTAAGTTGGGTGTTTATATAATGCTCAAGTGAATTTTCAATATGCAGCTGTCTCTGACCCGCCACCAAGGGGTGTCAATCAGCTCTTATATAACCAGCGGGTAAGTTTTATATTTAAAAATTATATTTTCATAAGAAAATAAATTTTTGAATATACTTACCCGCTGGTTATATAAATTTAACTCCCGCCCTCCTCCCCTCTAGAGACTACCTGTGGTATTGCTATGAGGCTTGAAAGAACTGAAGTGGCTGGGTGTAGTTCCACCTGTGATACCGCTAGGGCGCGGTTGTACACCTGCCATATTTACGATTGTGCGAGATTTTGAATTTCTGCCACGGCGTCAGGAGACTTCAGCTCTTATATAACCAGCGGTAAGTATATTCAAAAATTTATTTTATTATGAAAATATCATATTATTATTATTAATTTATTATTATTATTACAGTATTATCATTATTAATTTATTATTATTACAGTATTATCATTATTTCATGTGTATGTCGTGTGTATGCTTAATGTTTGCATGTACAGTAGACCCCCGGGATACGGCGTCCCCAGCTTACGTTTTTTTCACGTTACAGTTTGGAATACGATTTTTTTGTCCCCTTGTTACGACATTTTCCCCACCTTACGGCATCAAATTCCAAAATTCAAACTTGGCGGTTTTTACGCCTCGACTGTGCGAGTCACTAGCCTACCACCACGCTCATACGTCACTGCATATGTCACTATTATTACAAGACATCGTAGCAATACCCTGGAAGAGATGGAATGCCTTTTGTTGATAGGGATAAAGGACAAAGAGATTGTTGGCAACGATCATTTGTGAGAAGGGCCAGCGTGATGAACAGAAAGAAATAAAAAAGTGAAGCAAAGAAAACTAAGATAGCATTAACAAGCTCTTTTAAAAAAGTCCTCTCTCTATTTCTGTTTCTCTCTAAACATAGCATTAACATGTTCTTTAAATAAAATTCTCTCTCTCTCTCTCTCTCTCTCTCTCTCTCTCTCTCTCTCTCTCTCTCTCTCTCTCTCTCTCTCTCTCTTCTTCGGTGTTAGAGTGTTAGAGATGTCTATTTTTTTTTCTGAGAGAGAGAGAGAGATTAAACTAAAATGTGTTTAGAGTACATATGATTTTTAACAGCGTCAACGAGTTCAATGACAATTAAATATAACCAACAAAGTAATATCAGCGAATCTGAATTCCTTTAACTAAAACAAATATTGATACAAACATACTCGTGTGCGTATGCACAAACACACACACACATGTAGGAATTGCTACGCAGTAGGAGACAGACGGTCGGGGAGGAGGTAGAGATGGTGACTTCGATAACATACCGTAACTCAGTGATGAAAATTAAAAATCAAAAGAAAAAAATAGTAAAAAATATGAAATATAAAAATAGAAAAAAAATAAATAAGCTAAGTTAGATTAAAGTTTCCGTAGTGTAAGTTACGGTACGTTATCGCAGTCACCATCTCTACCTCCTCGCCGATCGTGTCCCCCACGTAGGAATTCCTACACCTGTGTGTGTGTGTGTGTGTGTTTGTGCATACGCACACGAGTGTATTTGTATATACTGTATATTTGTTTTAGTTAATAAAGGAATTCAGATTCGCTGATAGTGCTTTTTTAGTTACATTTAATTGTCTTTCAACTCGATGATGCTGTTAAAAATCATATGTACACAACACATTTTTGTTTAATATCTCTCTCTCTCTCTCTCTCTCTCTCTCTCTCTCTCTCTCTCTCTCTCTCTCTCTCTCTCTCTCTCTCTCTCTCTCTCTCTCTCTCTCAGAAAAAATTAATAGACGTATCTAACACTAACAGTGAAGAAGAACAAAGAGAGAGAGAGAGAGAGAGAGAGAGAGAGAGAGAGAGAGAGAGAACATGTTAATGCTTTGTTTGAACAGGTCGTCTTATGGACAGTGTTAATGACAAGTGTATGTGTCATTTTAGAAATATGTTGAGGAATCGTCAGAAACAGGCTTCTTTGGATAGATATTTCTCCAAAATAGAAGTGTCAGAAAGCAAAGATAATATAAGTGATTCTATTAAAAAAGCTAAAAAAGAGTAATTTTTTAAGTTCTAAAAAAAAAATCATAAAAAAATTTCAAAAGACAAAAATGATAAAAAAAAAAGCATTTTTAATTTTAAGTGTTTACATTAATAGTAAGAATAAATTTATTATTAAGTGTACATAACATAATTAGTATTGATACGTTTTTATATCTACCGTCTCCTCCCCCCTCTGCCTCCACCCACTATCAGCTCAAGTCACGTCACTCCAAAGGTAAATAAAATTGAATTTTTCCTTTGCAGTACAGTACAGTATATAATTTTTCTTTATACCTGTAATGTTTTTTAATTATATACATGTACTGTACAGTACATGTATATTATATATAAGTATACTGTAGTATAGTGCTTACTATACTATTTTGTTATGTACTAATTTTCAATGTTTTTACCTGGGGTTTTGCACGCATTAGCTATTCTATTGCCCGCCGTACGACATTTTTACCATACGATACCAACTCCAGAACGGATTAATGTCGTATGGGGGGGGTCTACTGTACTGCCAAATTGCTTTTATACAGCTATGTTTCTGCTTGTGTAATGTATAGTTATACTGTTTTCAACCAAAATCTTTTTTTCCTGAATCTGACCAGCTGAAATGAGGGTGCATCTTATATGCCGTCAAATATGGTAAGTATTTCTGTTACGTAATCTTTCACCTCGAAAACGAGGGGAGAGCGTACTAGGTGTCCAACTTACTCAGGTTTTTGACTACTTCTCTTGGTACATTGATCGGACCTTTTTATGTGGGTACTGCAATTGGTACAAAACCGACTAAGATTGCTAAATAGCATAGTGTACAATATACAGATGTATGTTCCCGAAGGGGTGAGACACTGTATGTAGTTTTTACCTTTCTCCCCCAAAAGCAAGAGAAGGTTCTTCCAGGAAGGAAAGGGAAGGGTCAGGCCCTTATTCTTGCCAGCAGTGAGCAAACCATTCTTGTGAGAAAGGAGCAAAGGTAGCCTATGTGTGAGCACCTGTAACGCATTCCAATACATACGTACAGTATTTTCGGGGAAGGTACTTTCTCACCTCGTGAAATCTTCTGGCGAACATAGAATTATTGAGTCTCTAGACTTATTAGAAGGTGAATGTATGCTCTCAGAAGAAGGTGAGCGTATGGGTGAGAGCTTGCTCCCACAGGCCACAGATAGTTGTCAGCACACATGTCAAAGGGTAAACATGTTCCTATAAGTGCATGCGTCCTCAGGGGAGTATAGGCGTATTGGAACCACTTCCAGTATTTAAGCATATACTTTCATTGGCGAACCAATGAACAATTTAGAGAGATTATAACATTGTTCTCTCACTCTATCTTGGGTGGGAGTATGCTCTCTATTGTCGTCTGCCAATGCATATTCAATGAACAGCGTGCAGCTGAGCACAATAATAGGTCAGGATGGCATTTATGTGCATGGGAGTGCTCAAACTTAGGAATGCAAATGGGCACACGGGGACATGCACAATCATAAGCAGTATTCCTATCATCAGATTGTTTTGTAGTTAAATTGTGTCAGCGAGAAAAGGTATGCCCATTATTCTGTGCACGCTGACGTGCTAAGGCATGCGCAGTGTCAGGAGAAAGACCAAAGTCTTGAACATGATCGCTACATGGACGAGTAAGCTCTCGTGGCAGCTGGTAGGCTCGCACCTGGGAAGAATTCCAAGAAGTGTGAGCACGCAAAGGAATGCACTCATTAAGCTTCTAGCTTCCCACAGGTAAGCTCTGATTGATGAGCATGTTTGTCCTCAGAAGATGTAAAATTATGTATTCCAGTCAGGTGGAGAAAAATCCCTTAAAGAACTAGGTTCTTACACAAGTTCCTTGGAAATCTGGACAAAGGGAAGGGAACCTTCTTTTTATGTTCTTTAGAACGCGACCCAACAGACGAGGCATTAACTAGTCCACTTCGTCTTATTCTTCGTCTATGGTGAAGATATCACGGGGACTCTTAGTAAACACTGTCTCTCCCGTAACAACTCCTGTTAATCGGTCTTATAAGACTAATTCATTGAAAGAGCAACTTACAGGTCTCCTTCTATTAACAGCATGCAACGATGTCCCACTTCCTTAGTTACAAAAGCATCATCAACACCAGGCTACACTTGCAAAGGAATAAGCAACAACAAGAATGCTGTTTAACAGGAACAAGAAGTGCATTGGCAGCTTGCACAAAACTGTCAGTTGCAGTTACTGGGCAAACTAGAAAATAATTTTTTCTTCCTTAATTTTTCCACGTAAACAATGAATTGCCTCAGTTAGTCGGTAGGGATGCGGAGCTTGACCACCACCAGCAAGGTTTCAGCTTCACTGATAGCATATTCTTATTAAAGGATGAAGGTTTGTATTCATATAGGAACAAGTAAGTATTTGTTCAATAGAGTATTTTTCTCAGGAGGTACTGAAGCTCCAGTAGTGTTTCAAAAAGGAGCTTTGAATTCGAGGCAGAAATTGTGTAGCTGATGTTATTCTTTCCAATACGTAATCTGTAAGGGGGCAATTACATAGATTGTTATTTTAACATTATTTTGTCATTTCTTATTTATCCAAGAAAAGGCAAGGCTTACTTTTAATTAACTACATTCTAAATGAAAGTATATCACGGTTTTAAAGTTCAGTTGCGAATTATCAAAATTGTTTTTGAAAAATTTGTTCATGATTGCTGTATTTTTTTATCTCTTTTTCAACTAATAAGAGATGTAGTAGTCAACTGTTGCTCTCAGGTAACATTCATCAAAGTACAGTAAACTGAACTTTGGAGAAATATAAAAAATCAGTGACATATCAAAGTTAATACAGGTCTTTAATTATTCCTTAGAATGAGGTTGGGAGCTTGGATGGATCCTGTGGACCAATGGGTGCAGATTCCATCCAGCAGTATGAGTACGATATTACACTGATTGGTCCTCCAAAAGGGAAAGGCATACAATTTGAAAAGGAAAAGTTAAATTTTTTTACTTGAAGGTTGAGAGGCTTGTAAGGTACATAATTAAGTATCCAACTCGCAGGTAAATATTAATGTAATAAATTTTATTATTAAAATTCTTCAAAATAGAAAACTTAAAGCTCAAGTAAATTTAGAAAGAGCAAAATTGACCAGAATTCATATCACAACTAACCTTATAAAGTGATAATCAGGCAAGATTTCAAGGATTATGATTTAAGAAAAAATTTTTTAGTTTGTGATGAATTTCTTACCTTTTGGAAATCTTGTTTTATGCCATACCCCATGTGGTAACACAAAGCAAGATTGTAATGTGATGAAGCATCTCCCATTAAGGTTCCAGCATGAAAGTAAGGAACAGCTTCTTTTGGATGATCATGGGCTATATATCTGTTCATGCGCTCTTCCAAAATACCCAGAAGTTCCATGCTGAAATTGTTTATTTCCTTCTTCCCAGCTTCAATTACCTACAGTAATAAGAGCAAATTGATGCATGTTACATTAATTTCAACAAATTTTCAAGTTCTTTAATGTTTCCTAGTGCCATATTTACATACAAAACTGCTGTATATGCATTACATTAGCAAAGGAGTTACCAGTATGTAAAATAAATGGTATTTAACTAAAATCTAAATAGCAATAAGCAGTTCATGATATGATTGGTTTTAAAGAATGTGGCTGCATTTAGACCAATACTTATAGATTCATTTGAAAATCTTTAGAAAAAAATGTTTAGGGTCTTGTTCAATGAATAGAAAATGCGATAAATAAAATAAACTACCGTAATGATAATCTAAACTGTTTTGAATATAAAATTAAATTTGCATGAAAAAACTATAGAACTAATAGTTTTCAAGTATTTCTAAAAAATGATATTTTAATTATAAAATAAATTTTTGAATATACTTACCCGGTGAATATATAATAGCTGCTGCTCCAGCGGCTCGACAGAAAAACACACAAAAACTCGCGAGCGATCGCTATGAAGGTTGCGGGTGTGCCCACCAGCGCCAACTATCGGCCAGATACCGCATATGCATGTAAACAAGCCTCAATTCTTCTTGTCCCGCTGCGTCTCTATTGGGGAGGAAGGGAGGGCCTTTAATTTATATATTCACCGGGTAAGTATATTCACAAATTTATTTTATAATTAAAATATCATTTTTAAATATTTAACTTAGCCGGTGAATATATAATAGCTGATTCACACCCATGGTGGTGGGTAGAGACCAGAGTTAATTAAGTTTACAGCGTATATGCTTAGAGTTTTTGACAGTTATAACATAACAAAACCCAAATATATAGGTACCTGGTAAGGAAGTTGACTTAGACGATTACTCTGCCTTGTTAGTCTGCCTTCCTCACGAAGCCCAGCGATCCTCTTAGGATGCTGAAAGACTCCCAGGAGCTGAAGTATCAAGGGCTGCAACCCATACAACAGGACCTCATCAAACCCCTAATCTGGGCGCTCTCAAGAAATGACTTTGACCACCCGCCAAATCAACCAGGATGCGAAAGGCTTCTTAGCCTTCCGTACAACCCAAAAAACAATATTAAAAACATTTCAAGAGACAGATTAAAAAGGATATTGGAATTAGGGTAATGTAGTGGTAGAACCCTCACCCACTACTGCACTCGCTGCAACGAATGGACCCAGTGTGTAGCAGTCCTCGTAAAGAGTCTGGACATCTTTTAAGTAAAATGACGCGAACACTGACTTGCTTCTCCAAAAAGTCGCGTCCATAATACTTTGCAGAGATTTATTTTGCTTGAAGGCCACGGAGGTTGCTATAGCTCTAACTTCGTGCGTCTTAACCTTAAGCAAACATCGGTCTTTCTCATTCAAGTGAGAATGAGCCTCTCGTATTAAAAATCTGATAAAATATGACAAAGCATTCTTTGACATAGGCAATGATGGTTTCTTAACTGAGCACCATAATGCCTCAGATCTACCTCGTAAGGACTTAGTACGGGCTAAGTAGAACTTAAGAGCTCTAACAGGACATAGCACTCTTTCCAGTTCGTTGCCTATGATCTCTGATAAGCAAGGAATATCAAAAGATTTAGGCCAAGGACGAGAAGGCAGTTCATTTTTGGCCAGGAAACCAAGTTGAAGTGAACAAGTGGCTTTTTCTGTAGAAAAGCCGATGTTCTTACTGAAGGCATGAAGTTCACTGACCCTTTTAGCCGAAGCCAAGCACACTAGGAAAAGTGTCTTGAGGGTGAGATCCTTCAGGGAGGCTGAATGTAATGGCTCAAACCTGTCTGACATGAGGAACCTTAGGACCACGTCTAAGTTCCATCCAGGAGTTGCCAAACGACGTTCCTTAGAGGTCTCGAAAGACTTAAGGAGATCTTGGAGATCTTTATTGTTGGAAAGATCTAAGCCTCTATGACGAAAGACCGAAGCCAACATGCTCCTGTAGCCCTTAATCGTGGGAGCTGAGAGGGAGCGAACATTTCTCAGATGTAAAAGAAAATCTGCGATTTGGGCTACAGAGGTACTGGACGAGGACACAGATGCTGACTTGCACCAGTCTCGAAAGACTTCCCACTTCGACTGGTATACTCTAATGGTAGAAGCTCTCCTCGCTCTTGCAATCGCACTGGCTGCCTCCTTCGAAAAGCCTCGAGCTCTTGAGAGTCTCTCGATAGTCTGAAGGCAGTCAGACGAAGAGCGGGGAGGCTTTGATGAACATTCTTTACGTGGGGCTGACGTAATAGATCTACCCTTAGAGGAAGACTTCTTGGAAAGTCTACCAGCCATCGAAGTACCTCGGTGAACCACTCTCTCGCGGGCCAGAGGGGAGCAACCAACGTCAACCTTGTCCCTTCGTGAGAGGCGAACTTCTAATCTTGAATGGTGGGAATGCATATAAGTCCAGATGAGACCAATCTAGTAGAAATGCGTCTATGTGTATTGCTTCTGGATCTGGGACTGGAGAGCAATAGATTGGAAGCCTCTTGGTCATCGAGGTGGCAAAGAGGTCTATGGTGGGTTGACCCCAAGTCGCCCAAAGACTCATGCACACGTCCTTGTGGAGGGTCCATTCCGTGGGAATCACCTGACCCCTCCGACTGAGACAGTCTGCCAAGACGTTCAAGTCCCCCTGGATAAATCTCGTTAACAGGGAGATGCCTCGATTTCTTGACCAAATGAGCAGGTCCCTTGCGATCTCGTACAGCGTGAGGGAGTGTGTGCCTCCTTGCTTGGAGATGTACGCCAAAGCTGTGGTATTGTCGGAGTTGACCTCTACCACTTTGTTTCGAAGGAGACTTTCGAATTTCATCAAGGCCAAGTGGACTGCCAATAGCTCCTTGCCGTTGATGTGCATGCTCCTCTGACTTGAGGTCCACAGACCTGAGCATTCCCGACCGTCCAGGGTCGCACCCCAACCCAAATCCGACGCGTCTGAGAACAACACGTGGTTTGGGTTCTTGACTGCTAGGGATAGTCCCTCTCTCAGACTGATATTGCTGTTCCACCATTTCAGGCATGCCTTTACTGGTTCGGAGACCGGGATTGATACCGTCTCTAACGTCTTGTCCTTGTTCCAGTGAAAGGCTAGATGGAACTGGAGAGGCCGAAGGTGTAGTCTTCCTAGCGAGACAAACTGCTCCAGGGATGATAGAGTTCCTACGAGACTCATCCAATTCCTGACTGAGCACCGTTCTCTCTTCAGCATTAGTTGGACTTTGAGCAGGGCTTGATCTATTCGGGTGGCAGACGGAAAAGCCCGAAAAACTGGACTGCGAATCTCCATCCCTAAATATAGAATAGTCTGGGATGGGATCAGTTGGGACTTTTCTAGGTTGACCAAAAGTCCCAATTCCTTGGTCAGACCCAACGTCCAATGAAGATCCTGCAGACAGCGATGACTGGACGATGCCCTGAGAAGCCAGTCGTCCAAGTACAGGGAGGCTCGGATACCCGATAAATGGAGGAATTTTGCCACATTCCTCATGAGCCTCGTAAATACGAGAGGAGCAGGACTGAGGCCAAAGCACAGGGCCCGAAACTGGTATACCACATTCCTGAAAACAAACCTCAGAAACGGTTGGGAATCCGGGTGTATAGGAATGTGGAAGTACGCATCTCGTAGGTCGAGAGAGACCATCCAGTCTCCCTTTCTGACCGCTGCTAAGACGGACTTCGTGGTCTCCATAGTGAACTTTGTTTTCGTAACAAAAACGTTGAGCGCACTGACGTCTAGCACCGGTCTCCAACCTCCTGTCTTCTTTGGGACTAGGAAGAGACGGTTGTAAAACCCCGGTGATTGAAGGTCCGAGACTTTCACCACCGCTCCCTTCTCTAGCAACAGAGACACTTCTTGGTTTAGGGCTTGTCTCTTTGACTCCTCTCGGTACCTGGGAGAGAGGTCTATGGGAGTTGTCACTAGAGGAGGTTTGCGTACAAACGGAATTTTGTACCCCTCTCTGAGCAACCGAACAGACTCTTGGTCTGCGCCCCTCTTCTCCCAGGCCTGCCAGAAGCTCTTCAATCTGGCTCCTACCGCTGTCTGAGGCTGTGGGCAGTCAGACTCTGCCACGTGAGGACTTGGCTCCTCTCTTCTTACCTCTCTTTCCCTCGGCACGAGCGCTTCCCCTGCTGGGAGCTCTGCCACGAAAGGGCGGGATAAATCTGGATGCCGGGGTCTCGATCCTGGGTCTTACAGCAAAGGATGTAGAAGGAGTCCCTTTGCGAGCAGAGGACGCCATCAAGTCATGGGTGTCCTTCTGCACAAGCGAAGAAGCTATATCCTTAACCAGTTGTTGCGGAAACAAGGACGCTGATAAGGGAGCAAAGAGCAGTTCTGATCTCTGACAGGGAGTAACTCCTGGCGAGAGAAAAGAGCAAAGGGAATCTCGCTTCTTTAAGACTCCCGACGTAAATGTGGAGGCGAGCTCATTGGAACCATCGCGGATGGCTTTATCCATACATGACATGATAAGTAAGGAAACATCTCTGTCAGCAGACGAGATTTTCCTACTTAAAGCTCCTAATGACCAGTCAAGAAAGTTGAATACTTCAAAGGCCCTGTATACGCCTTTAAGCAGATGGTCAAGGTCCGAGGAGGACCAACTAATCTTCGAGCGTCTCATGACTAGGCGGCGGGGAGAGTCTACGAGGCTTGAGAAGTCACCCTGGGCAGAGGCAGGGACTCCCAAGCCGAGAACTTCTCCCGTGGCATACCAGACGCTCGATCTAGAAGAGAGCTTTGAAGGAGGGAAGGCAAAGGCCGTCTTCCCCAAACTCCTCCTGGTATCCAACCAGTCGCCTAAAAGTCGTAAAGCCCTCTTGGAAGAGCGAGAAAGCACTAGCTTAGTAAAGGCTGGCATGTTAGCAGGTAAGCCTAGAGCAAACTCAGACGGTGGCGAACGAGGAGCAACGGTAACAAAGTGATCGGGAAAAAGATCCTTGAAAATCAACATGATTTTCTTAAAGTCCATCGAAGGAGGAACCGTCTTAGGTTCGTCTACATCTGAAGGATGATCATCATGATGAGGATCAGCAACGTCCTCATCTGAAGGATCTTCGTCCGACAACTGCTGAGTAACAAGCAAAGGGGAGACCTGCCTTGGCGGTAATGCTTGACACGCAGAGTCCACACGCACTGGTGCATCAGTAGCAGTCCAGGACGCTACGTCATGTAACTGCTTAACAGTCTGACTGTCAACAACAACAGGAGCGGGAGGACGCTCGACGTCAAGTCGAGACTGCCTTGACTGCCTAGACTGAGCAGTCAAAACAACTCTTGACTGCCTAGACAGAGCAGTCAAAACAACTCTTGACTGCTGTGCTTGACGCTCAGCGTCAAAACAAGTCAACTCCGCTGGTTTGCGAACGTCCTGAACGTCAACAAGAGCATTAGGAAGCGGCTGAACGTCCATATGCGGCTGAAAGTCAACACGGGACTGCATCGAGTTAGGCTCTACAAATCGTGACTGACGTGACTTAGTAACGCCAACGTCAACAGGACGAGCAAAGGCTCGTTTTGGCGGCTGAAGGCCAGGATCTCGATTAGCTAAGCGGCGAGGATCATCGTGAACCTTTTCAGCAGAATAGTCTTCCATAAGGGAGGCGAGCTTGATCTGCATGTCTTGCAGTACAACCCATTTAGGATCAACGGGAATGGGTGCGGTAAAAGACGAAGGTAACGTCTGTGACTGCAAAACCTTGCCTACACCAAGACTCTCGGAGCCTGTGTAACGTTTCTTCTTAGGCGGCGAGCAGTCTTCCGATGACTGCAAAGGGTCAGAGCTGTCCCAATGGCTACAACCAGGACGCTGGACCTGTCCTGAAGGGACCGACTTTCGCTTTAAGGGCCTTGAAACCTTGCTCCACGGTTTCTTATGCAAAAAGCCTTCGGATGACGAGGAGAAAATGGTCTCTCTCGTCTTATGGTAGGGGCGGTCTTGATGAGACACGCCTGAAACCATAGAGGGAACGTCTGTTCGCTGATCAAGGCCTCTCGAACCCATAAGTCGTACGACATTACTTCTCCCCTGGGCTTGGGAGCTTGCAAGAGGTCCCGGACTAGGCGAACGACAGGCACGAACAGACGAACCCTTGGTCGCAACACTGATAACACTTTGCGCACTAATCACTTTCCCACGATTTTCCACTGTGGCACTCTGACACTTTAACTCTTTAACGTCAGCCATGAGTTGATTACGATCTGTAGCTAACGACTCAACTCTTTTGCCCAAAGCATGAATGGCACGTAACATATCCCGCATTGATGGTTCCTGAGTGCTAGTAGAGGGTTCAGGCACAACTACTACAGGGGAAGGATTAGGTTCAGGGCATGGGGAGAGGAAAAATCTACCGATCTAGAGGAACTTCTCCTCACCCTATCTCTCTCTAGCTTACGAGAATACTTGTCATATTCAAGCCAATCGAATTCCGAAAGGCCCACGCACTCCTCACACCGATCTCCTAATTGACAGGTTTTACCCCGACAATTAGAACACACAGTATGTGGGTCGAGAGAGGCCTTTGGAAGACGCCTATTGCAATCCCTAGCATTACACTTACGAAATCTAGGAATTTGAGAAGGGTCAGCCATTTTGAAAAAGTCAAAGAAAGTCCAAAAAACAATCCAAAGTCATCAACAATTAAATCTGTCCAAAAAAGAGTTCAAGAGTTTAAGTTGAGGATAAAACACCTGCACTGCGAAAGCTCAAACCAAAATGAAGTACTTCACCAAGTCTGTAGAAAAACTCCAGGTTATACACCGAGTAATGGTACGTCTTGTCGTTCAGACCGACAGAGAAGAATTGAGGCTTGTTTACATGCATATGCGGTATCTGGCCGATAGTTGGCGCTGGTGGGCACACCCGCAACCTTCATAGCGATCGCTCGCGAGTTTTTGTGTGTTTTTCTGTCGAGCCGCTGGAGCAGCAGCTATTATATATTCACCGGCTAAGTTAAATATTCAAAAATAACAATTTCAATTTATATACAGTATTTCAAGAAAATAATGAAGAAAGCAGCAATATATGCTTTATATTATATTACAAGATCTAACAAAAAGCCAGTCCTCGGTTATCGACATAAGGCCCTGCTAGAAAAATTAGCAGAAGAAAAAATACAAATGTTCAAACCTTATGCAAGAATTTTTTAAAACTTATTTAGCCCCATGGAAAACTCCATTTCATTAAGGAAAAAAAATAACTACATCAGAAAAAATTTTTATGTAAAATTCTAAACTTGCTTGAAAAAATATTTCTATCTGAATTCATGAATTTATCATGCCATAATGGCCTTTTCAGTTTTAATATGAACTCTAAAGTATAGTTAGTCAAAATTATAAAACATAAATCAGTTTTATGTCATGGGTTGGTCTATACAGAATTGGAAGAAGACAAGACATTAGTTTCTGGAAGTGACATGTATAAAAAAGAAAAAGTTACAAATGCAATGCATTGTAATACATGATTGCAGATTTGAGAACGACTTTGACCTTACCGCTTCCAAGCCATTGTTGAGATCAGCCTTGTTAGTGCCATGACTGTACTGGATTGGGGATGATGATGTTTCAGATGTTTCACTCTCAGCTGAACTTGATGCATAACTCTCAAAATCTTTAACAGAAACTGTCCTGAAGGCAAAATTATTTTGTTTTTTTATATCTAAGTCTGTGCATTTGTCTGACTCGTTATTTTCATTGCCTGCTATATCATGTGTGCTGCCCTTTTGTACTAAGACATCCTCTTGTTCTAACCTACTTTCTTGAAGTGTCTGTGTGCTTACTGAAGTTCCTAATAATATATTTTTGGAGCTTTGGGAATTATTCTTGTCACTCCATTCATATTCAGAGAATCCAGAATCTTGTGTTGTCTTTGCTACTTGACTCTGAAGATAATCATTATCATCTTCAATTTGTGGCTTAATATCTGAGAAGACACTATATATGCTCTCTTCATTAGGAACATTTGCCTTTTGGTTAAAAATGTGGGCTCTTTGCTTTTCATTTTGTAAGCCTATCCACGACTGAAGGGTATGAAGAGGGAAATGGATATTTCTGAATTGGCTCCAGTCATTAATAATGCCATATTTGAGATTAATTTTGTTATCATCTTCCTCTTCACTGGCATCCTTATTGTCCTCACAGATGGCTATGCTTTCACTGACATCATTTCCTGAATTTTGATATGAACTATTGTTGAATAAAAAAAAGTAGGATCTCAAATACTGGCATAGATTCCATGTGAATGCAGCAGCAGAACCCTGTTAAAAGTTCAAACAATCAGTAATCCTAAAATTATCAAATAATTCAAAAGTGATTTGTATTTTTCCTAGCTATGCAAATATATGTCCTTTAAACTAGGGATATGTCTTCATCAGTGCTGGAACAGTTATTGAATTGTTAACAAAGTACCGGTAGGTAATAATCATATGTGGCATTAGGGGGAAGCCCCACTTACCCGATTGTCACTGAATAACTAATTTTGTCCTCAGGCTTAACAAATTACTTTTGAAATTTTTTATTTGTTCATAGCATATACAAACATTTTGTCCTATGAAATAGACTCATTGGTGCCAAAACCCCCCTAGAACCAAACTGGAATGTTCTTTTCTTTCCTGGACATGTCATCTTTCCTGGTCCCATACAGGAACGAGGATTAAGATTAAGAAAGTTTTGAAATGGTGCTCGAGACTGAGTATTGGCCTTACAGCTGTTAGACTAACCCCAAAGGTACCAGTCGAAAGATAAGAGCTGATACTCCCTCAGGAAAAGGGAGAACACCTAAATGTATTTCTCTCATGTCATGACAGGAATGATGAAGGTGAAATCGGCCATACACGCACAGTACTAGCAGTACGGGTTATCCCGCTGGACCAGACCAGAGCGCCTGTCCATTGAAAAATGTCCATACATAGTAGGGACTTGCCTTCTCCAATTCAAGAAGACTACATAACGGTTATGTTTTTAAATACAGAGTATCAAGTATAATTGGTTCAAATGATTTTTAAAATGCCAAAATTCTATACTTTTTACTTTTTTACCTGATATAAATCTATGAAATCTGACTTGAAACCATATGAAGATCCATGATAGGCACTCCCTATCATTATTATAGCATAAAAGAAATAGGTTTAACACAAACTAATAACAGCAAAAAAAGTATATGGGTTGAGATGATATTATTATTATTATTATTATTATTATTATTATTATTATTATTCTCTATTGAGTGGATAAAATATTGTTCTGGTTTATCAATCGAATTGAGTAAACTCTGGAATATCAAAGTTTAGTTTCTATTTTTACCAAAAATTCAGAAAAATATTACTACAGTGCTTGTTTACATGGACAAAATCTTCAAAAGAAAAGAGAGCAAATTATTACATTTTAAAAGCATTTTTATAACACGATGTTTGATTCTTTGGGTCGCATCGTGTGAGATAGGTCGGATTTAAAAGGCTTTGTTAATCATACACCTGGATTACTCCTCGAAAGTTCTCTACTATCACCTCAAAACACCACCTGTACATGATGAGTACCATTATTAATCTTTTGACTTTACTGTAGGAGACTACAACATAGTTTGGAAAAAGAGAAGTGATCTCCTCTTATAAAACAATGATAAAGCAAAAATTGTCTCAATACAATAATAAGTCAAAAGATTATAAAATGCACTCAGTTTATCAACATATAAAAACTGCTTCGATCAAGGGACGAAGTATGGTCACATAATAATACTGTATGTGTCAAAATGGCATGGCGAAGGGGACCGGCTCACTTGCGGATGGGGATGTTGAAAGATTGCTTACATTAATTTGGTTCAGCTACCCATGTATAATACTTTATACCTAATGGGAAGTTGCTATAGGAAGTTTCATAAATTTTTAATAATTGCATAATTTTTTATGATTATTTTTACTGATTTGTATGTGCATTGCTTTAAAACCAAAAGGTTACCTTAGTTTTAAACTAGATTTTAAAAACTAAACCAATATATACTCACAGAATGTAGTTCTATCCAAAACCATGAACATAATTTTGATAAAAAATAAAAATAAATGATATCTATACATTAATTTTGTTTTATTTTACTATTAAATTCTAAAATTAACAAAAAATCAAAATGTGAATATGAGAATGTGTCCCCGGTTTCCCATGCAGAATTCATCAGGGATAAAAATTTAACAAATAAAAGAAGCCTTTGTTTTAAAGTCACTCATATACAGGAAAGCCTAGTTTTGAGATTTGAGCGTTAAACTTCGTCTTATTCTTCGTCTATGGTGAAGATATCACGGGGACTCTTAGTAAACACTGTCTCTCCCGTAACAACTCCTGTTAATCGGTCTTATAAGACTAATTCATTGAAAGAGCAACTTACAGGTCTCCTTCTATTAACAGCATGCAACGATGTCCCACTTCCTTAGTTACAAAAGCATCATCAACACCAGGCTACACTTGCAAAGGAATAAGCAACAACAAGAATGCTGTTTAACAGGAACAAGAAGTGCATTGGCAGCTTGCACAAAACTGTCAGTTGCAGTTACTGGGCAAACTAGAAAATAATTTTTTCTTCCTTAATTTTTCCACGTAAACAATGAATTGCCATTAATCAAGAAGAAAAACTCAAAACAGGTAGTTTGTGAGGCTGCAGCTGAAAATAAAGTGGCTACTCAGTTAGTGATCTATGAGACAATGCTAGAATATTTGCAGCACCAGGATTGCTGCCTTCATTTTCAACTGGTTGATATGTAGGTGTTTCTCCTCTTTGGAGCAGCAACCTGAAGTCTGGTTCCTTAAGGGGACCGTCCACCATGGTGTTTTGACATAACTTTCAGAAATAGAAAATCATTTTATTGTTTCTGTGTATGCAGAAATGTATCGTACATGCTCTCCAGAAGTTTCAGTCAATTATTTTTAAAAATAATGAAGATATAACGGTCTTTAAATGATGAGTCATCCTTAATGCGTCATCTGCATGACTGAGTTTGACAGAATCGTTTTTGTGTGTTTATTTTTGCATACATATAGTGATTTTTTTCACTTATGTTTCGAAATCTCATACATTTGGCAGAAATGGAAGGCATTGGTACAGGGTAGGTGAACGAAAACTATGAGCTAAGAGAACAACAGCCAGAGTTTCACAAAGACGTATAGAAGTTATAATGCATGTGTTTTTTTTACTTGCAGTTCGTATGTACATTGTGTTTTCACAACGTCCTCGGGAACTTTATATCAAGGCCAATGTTACCTAAGGCCATAGAAAGAACAAAGAGTAAGCAAAGAGCAATATGAGTGAATATGAGTACGAAGCTGGAACATGCTAAATAAAACTCTGGCAACAATGAGAGGCCTTTGGCAACTCATGGCACCCTTATGCCAAGTGTATTAGTAATACCTTGTTTAGGGTGCATTTATGTAGGAATAAACAATAAAAGTGCAAAGCAAGGTTATCATAATAGTGTTACAGTATCTTGAGTTTTTAAGAAAAGATGCAAAAATTTGTTGCAAATCTTTGGGAGCTCATAACTCAAAAACATACTTATTCACACTTAGGTACATTTTTTCCCCTTATTTATTGTTTGATTTTAGAAAGATATCATTGAAAAGAGTAATAAAACTCCCACATTTTGTGTACCAGAATTTTGATTTTAATTTTTCTCTTTTTTTTCATGAATATTTTACATCTAGATGAAGAAAATTAGGAAAAAATTAATTTAAAAAAAAAGGAAAATAAAAAATGTCACAGTATTATTTGATTTATAAAGAAGTTTTGATGGTATGATTTTCAAAACAATTGGTGTCATATTAGTGGAGAAAAATGTACCTAAGAAATTTTTTAAAATCATGATTTTTGCTAATATATCAAAAAGTTTTTGATCAAATGACGTGAAATTTTTTTATGATGAAGGTATTATATATGTCTAAAACATTTATAGAAATTGTGTATTTTGAATAATTAGAAAAAAATATTCATGGCATGGCGAAGGGGACCGGCTCACTTGCGGATGGGGATGTTGAAAGATTGCTTACATTAATTTGGTTCAGCTACCCATGTATAATACTTTACACCTAATGGGAAGTTGCTATAGGAAGTTTCATAAATTTTTAATAATTGCATAATTTTTTATGATTATTTTTACTGATTTGTATGTGCATTGCTTTAAAACCAAAAGGTTACCTTAGTTTTAAACTAGATTTTAAAAACTATACCAATATATACTCACAGAATGTAGTTCTATCCAAAACCATGAACATAATTTTGATAAAAAATAAAAATAAATGATATCTATACATTAATTTTGTTTTATTTTACTATTAAATTCTAAAATTAACAAAAAATCAAAATGTGAATATGAGAATGTGTCCCCGGTTTCCCATGCAGAATTCATCAGGGATAAAAATTTAACAAATAAAAGAAGCCTTTGTTTTAAAGTCACTCATATACAGGAAAGCCTAGTTTTGAGATTTGAGCGTTAAACTTTACACAATGAAATTTTAAGTGTAAATGTATGTAAAACTCTATAATAACTCTGCAAAGATAAATTTTTGTTTTCTATTGGCATGCATCTATGGTACCTGGTCCCCTCACTTTCTGAGATTAATACTAACCCCTCATGGTTGGGGGGGGGGGAATTAATGAGCCACTTTCTTGCTCATTGTTGCAGGAAATACAGAAGCTACCATCATTATAGTCTGAGTCCCTTATTGCAGCTGAAGTTTTTTTTTCTCTCTCTCTCTCTCAACTAGGTTGCTTTCTTCATATTCAATATTCAGTATCATAAGAAATTTACACTTCATTTTCTTCAATATCTCTACTGTCTTCCATTTCTTCATTGTCAAGCTCCAGGATCGCTGGGATCTTGGATCATATGCGAGCTTGGGTCACAAGGCATTGAGTGATTACTTGTTTCAAGCAAACCTCTCGGGTTGTCTTTCGCCTTTG
This sequence comes from Palaemon carinicauda, assembly GCF_036898095.1. Classification (NCBI taxonomy): domain Eukaryota; kingdom Metazoa; phylum Arthropoda; class Malacostraca; order Decapoda; family Palaemonidae; genus Palaemon; species Palaemon carinicauda. The sequence goes on along the minus strand of NC_090725.1, from coordinate 91,189,435 downwards.
GTGAAGTGATCCAGCATAACTAGAGCCTGATTGTCATTGTGAGGAATTGAGAGATCGCTTTCTTCCAAAGGCTTTTGCCTTTGACACCGCAATAGCGAGCCTGACTCGCGATACTAGGTGAGAGATCGCTTGCATTAAACAAACTCTCAAGTGAAAGGCTATTTTCACTTTTAACGCCCTTGGCCACTAAGACAGCCGCCTGGATCTCCCAGTAACTTCAAAGAGATACAGTGCTCTCGCTTCAAAACTTGAGACAGCTTCTGAGCTGCCTGGATAGAAAAACTACCATGCTAGGACAGCAGACTGTGCCAGCGACTGCATCTGCCGAAAACTTCAAAGGGTAGGCAGGCTCAGTGAAAAAAAAAGTACAGCATCTCTCTCGAGTGAAAGACTTACTTCCAGTTGAGAGCCTGAGGGCTCTGAGAGGTAGTTTAAAAAGTGACCCACCTATTGATCGCTTACCAAGTCAGGTGATCGGTCGTAAAGCAAATGCTTCCAATAAGCGAGCTTGGACTCCAAACCCCAGGGATGCAAGTTGCCTGCATGTCCGCCAATAGATCAGAAAACACTGACGGAACAAACTTCCTCTTTACAAGATTTCTGATCCTAATTCGCTGACCAAGTCAGGCAATCAGTCGCAAAGCAACTGCTTCCAATAAATGACGTTGGAATGCAAACCCCGGGATTGCTAGTTGCTTGCGTGTGTCCACTGATGGATCGGTAAACACAGATGGAACAGACTTCCTCTCTAGACGATTTCTTATCCTAAGACTTCAAAGAATTCTAGCTACAAGGTGGTAAAGTTAAGCCCAAGGCTACAGTTTCTCACCTTTAACTAACCTAGAGACTTAATGGAGTCTCGAGACTAATTAAGTCTCCAACTCAAGGAAAACAAAAACCCAAGATGTAAGTGTCAACGGGAACAAATCCCAAGAGTAAAGTTTCATTTCCCATAGCCAGTGAATTGGAAGGAGACGTCTGTCTCTCACCACGGCTAAGATCAAAGTGAAGAAGGTATGAGTGAGTAGGGGGTTTTGGTACTTCCCCCCATTACCACTAGTAACAATCAATATGGTTGTTGACACCTGCCTCATTAAAAGTTTTTCAGCCGTTTGCCAACTTGCGCTAACTTCTATATACACAGTAAAAGAGCGAATGGTTTGCATTTGTGTAAGAACAAATGATAAGTTTAATGTAAAGTGACCATAGTAAATCTGTTAATATGACTGTAATAATTTTTTAATAATCCTTCAGATATTTTCTTTTGAATTCAATACTGTATACTATTAAAATGATACCAAGTTGTAAGTACTTTGATGATTACTGTGTCATTACAGTACTTTATAGGGGCATATCTGACTTTTGTCGAAAATCGACTTCAGCGCATCTCCTGGAACCAATCAATGATGTAAGGTGGGGTAGTACAGTACTGTTCATGTACTGTATTACAGTTACTTACATTAAATTTAGAATTACACTCTTTTGATTTCACATACAGTAATGCACAATTTTAAAAATCAAAATGATCAACTCACCCATCCTACAGCATTCAGTATGGTGTTTGATATTAAAATTTGTTGCCGTCTTCTGTTAAAGCGTGTCCATTTTTCTCTCCCACTTTCATCTTTATAGTCTCTTAAATAAGGGTAAGTACATGAAGTTGCCCATATCCACTTAAACTTAGGATGATTACTCAAATTGACATCACAACTACCCCATTTTGGAAGCCTATGATAGATACACTTGGATAGCTTAACTAAATGGCAACCGTGCTCTCTTGAACCTATGGAAGATTTAGTATGGCAGACAATACTGGAAGACTGTATTGATTTTTCATTAGAGAAATTTTTCCCAATATCATCTCCATTGTTTTGAGTACAGCAGTTGCTTGGTCTAGCAGTTCTTACACCTGAAATATTAGAAAAATTAGGAATATACACTGGCAGGTAATTTTCATTAAGAGTCAAATACATTGGCAGTGGTTACTTTCCATGTATACAGTAGTGGTAATCAAGATAAATTTTTCATTCTTATTTTCATTTAACTTTTCATATATACAAAGTTAATTTTTCATGTATAGCCTTAAAAATATCCATAAATTTATTACTAAAAGAAATGAGCTTTGTCTCTCACAGCCAGATTAAGCTGAACATACTACTTTTTTATTCATAACTTGTAGAAAAGATACCACCTCAAGGATTATCTTGTGATTAATGGGGTGTTTGACATCCTAGGACTTAACTGTAAAAGGCAAGAACAGGGAATCCAATACTACATACTTACCTAAGAAAATTGTATTCCCAGCTTTAGGGTAAGTTTATTCAAGTGCAAAGTACTGACTTGTGTGTAAAAGGGAGACCCTCGAGTTCAGGAACTATTGAACTCAACATAGCATCTCCAATTATGAAATCGTCTGGCTATCAGTGATATGTCCTCACTGAGCCATCACTACAGCTGCAGACAGTGCTACCTATGCACCAACTTCCAATCAGCAGCCATTTTCTGTTTTGTCACCATATCAACCAGACATTTGTCAAATTAATCAAAAAGTTAAGAAAGAGGGATCATGTTATGATTATTCATCCACTATTCTTAATAATAATGTTAACATAATAAGGATTAAATGTACAGTATGGTCAAGTTTGGTGTTGATAATTTGTTGGGTTCGATTTGCTTTCAATTCGTACAGCGTATTTAGTCTTCACTCCTCGACTTTCTTGATAACATGGAGTTGTTTAACTTGTTTCGTATCACCTTTCCAGTGTTAAAATTTTATGACCCTTTTTAATTTGATGTTAATCTTATAATTTTGCCATAATATATTTATCTTGGTGAGCCTTGTAACTTAGCTTAGCCAATTACTCTCTCTTTTTCATAACTGTAGTCAAACATACAAATGTTTGTTCATTTAAAGAGAGAGAGAGAGAGATAGGGGGAGGGCTAGCATGTATTTTTCCTCCCAAAATGAATGATCCTCATCCTGATTTGAGTGCAGTATTGTAGGGAGGGGAAGGGTGCATGAATTGAACCATGCATGATTTACAAGCCTTTTTCTACAAAGTCGCAACATCATAGTTAAGGAGAAGGGCTAACCTAGTGTGACCCCCTTACCTTACCAGCCTTTGAATCCCGAGGGTCGACTATTCATGTTGATAGTTTGGGGAAGGAGTGAGTAGTCTGGTTTGTTAAATAAATTCAATAGAGTACTTCCCATAAAAAGTTTCTCTTCCTGTTTGAAGACTTGTAAGACTCGCATTAACATGATTTTCTTTTTCCTACCTATTGTCTTCGTAAACCGTAGGGTCTACTATAGGTACTGGGTAGCTGGGGGAAAAAGTATTACCCTCTTACCTCACCTTTGATTCATTGTTGACTCCTCAACATCCGGATCTCAGTATTGATAATGTTTCTTTAAATTTGTATGACTCTTTTAAAATTTTAGGTGTGATTCTCGACAGCAAATTTACTTTTGAGAAACACATTAGGTCTGTGTCTTCTTCAATTGCACTAAAAATTGGCTTATTGAGAAAGTCTTACAAGATTTTCGGTGATCAAACTATTCTGAAGAAGTGTTTTAATTCTTTCATTTTACCTTGTTTTGAGTATTGTTCTCCTGTCTGGTGTTCAGCTGCTGATTCTCATCTTAATTTGTTGGACAGAAACTTACGGCCTATTAAATTTCTTATTCCTGATCTAGATATTAATCTTTGGCACCGTCGTTTAATTAGTTCATTATGCATGTTGCATAAGATTTTTCATAACTCTGACTATCATTTAAATTCAGATCTCCCTGGACAATTCTATCCTGTTCGTAATACTAGGCAGGCAGTTAATTCTAATAGCCAGGCCTTCTCCATCATGAGGCTCAATACTACACAGTATTCTAGAAGTTTTATTCCAGCTGTTACCAAGTTGTGGAATGATCCTCCTAATCGGGTAGTTGAATTAGTAGAACTTCAAAAGTTCAAAGTTGGAGCAAATGTTTTTATGTTGATCAGGCTGACATGAGTCTTTTTATAATTTGTATATGACGTATCTGTTTTTGACGTTGTTAATAGTTTATATAGGACATATCTGTTTTGGCGATGTTACTGTTTTTAGAATGATTTATTGTTAATTTATTCTCATCATTTATTTATTTCCTTATTTCCTTTCCTCGCGGGGCTATTTTTCCCTATTGGAGCCCTTGGGCTTATAGCATCTTGCTTTTCCAACTAGGGTTGTAGTTTGGCTAGTAATAATAATAATAATAATAATAATATCTATGATAGCTAGGGGAAGGGACCAGTCAGTTTGTGATTCTATTTCACTTTTTTTTTTTTAATGTATATGGACCTGTTCATTTGGGGTAGGGAGGATATATACTACTCAACTCCCTGGAAATATTGAAATAATTTGAGGCTTTCAATTAAAATTTGTTTATTACAGATAAATGAAATAGTAAAATGTGTCCAGGATGGATGTTATAATCCGGCTAACCCTAAGTAAGGTCATGAGTGGTCGCTATCATAGTGACTGTTTTGCTTCCCCGTGCAGGGCTTGGGACCCTGTTAACTGTTCCATCTGCTCGCAGTGTATCCATTCCTTACGGAATAAGGACCCACTTACAGCAAGCATGAGAGAGAATTCCACTTTTTTCCTTTCCATGTGGGTGAAATGTTTTACTAGGATTGCCAGTTTGGATGAGTAACCCAGTAAGGAACTCTAAAATCATATCTGCCCAACAGTATTAGATTTAGAACTTAGTGGTTTCAGTATGTGGACCAGGCCCCTTTTCAAGTTGTAAATTTCTTGGTCTTCCCTGGAAGGTATCCCTTACATGCTATCCCAATGGTTAGTCAGCCTACTAGGTCAGTTGTAACCCAGGTTTACGCTAGGCAGCCTGGATTTTGTCAGCTTGCATCTTCCGTGGACGAGGCACCTCGGTTTTCAAAAAGATAGTTGAGGCTTTGATTAGCTCCCTCTATGGTGAGCCCAGTCAAGGTACAGTACTACCATTCCAGGGAGTTTCTGAACTCTGTGTGCTTCCTTTCCATTCCGGCCTGTGAATCTGGCAGTGGGTGGACCTTCAGGTTATCAGACTCGGGAGGAAGGTTCCAGGGTGGCTTTTCCATTTTAATCGAGTCTTATGGGTTAGGTGACGGAAGGAAAGTCGGTGGAGGCAGCGTCTCCTATGAATGTTGGGGAGGGGGACCTAGTAGGAAACCCTTGGTGATACTTAGTCGAATATTTTTCGACCTAGGAGTATGAATCTTCCATTTGATAACGAAAATAAAAAAAAAACCTTTCTGCATTTTCTGAATCATAACGGAGGTCTAAAGATCCATCTTTTAAAGCATGTCACTACTCCTCCCATGAAACCATGCAGAGTAACCTGGCGACATCTTGAGAGACTAACCCAGATCGGGCATCCTGTGCTTCGGTGAACTCCTTTTCTACTTCCTGATAGAAGGTAGCCCCTTGGTGGGGGAAGATAAAGGTGCAAGAATAGATGAAGCAGATGACAGGTAGCGACGATGCTTTTCCTTCATCACGGTCGAGGATTTTGTACCTGACTGTCTTAAAGCAACAAGTGATAGTTCAATCACATCAGGAGATACGTCCAAGGACGTCACTCCACCAATCTCCGCCATAGGCAGGATGGAAGCAGCAGCAGGACGGGGAGACTTCTGCAACCTAGCTGCATCTAATACCTCCAGAAGCTTCCCTGCTGAAGGGGTGCCATTAATACCCAGCGTGAGCCACAGCATAACCAGGTCCAGGTCCAGGTCTGCGAGGATCGCTAACGGTTATGTCAGTGGGAGAGCTTTCGGCAATTGGGAAAGGTTATTACCTTCGCTAGGTAGTATGTTGGCCAGGGGACCAACCACCTGTTGAGATACTACCGCTAGAGAGTTGTGGGTCTTTTTGACTGACCAGACAGTACTACATTTGAATCCTTCCCTCTGGTTACGATTCATTTTCCCTTTACTTACATGTACACCGAATATTCTTTACATATTCTCCTCTGTCCTCATATACCTGACAATACAGATTACCAAGCAATTCTTTTTCTCGCAAGGGGTTAATTACTGCACTGTAATTGGTCAGTGGCCACTTTCCTCTTGGTATGGGTAGAAAAGACACTTTAGCTATGGTAAGCAGCTCTTCTAGGAGAAGGACACTCCAAAATCAAACTATATTTACCACTTGCCAGAACAGAAGAGCATTGAAATAATCTAAAATGTGAGTGAAGCGAGCAATCGCAGAGCAAACGCCCATAAGTAAACAATTAATGTTAGTTACATGGACCAACGTACTCCTAAATGCAATATATTAAGCGTGATTAACAACGAATACAAAACCTAAACACTTGTATTTATCAGTGATGTAAGCTATGCTTACAGGTAAATATATAAACCATGGGCAATACAGTAGAGCCCCTTGATCAGGTAGGACCTCACACTCTAGGCTAGGTTAGGACATATCTCTAATATTGCCTTTGTACCACTTGGAACTTTTTAAATAGTTTTCAGTTTTATTTATTATAGCTCATACAGTAACTATGTACAGTACCATTACTTTATTGTTGTTGTTGTTATTATTATTATTATTATTATTATTATTATTATTATTATTATTATTATTATTATTATTACTTTCTAAGCTACAACCCTATTTGGAAAAGCAGGATGCTATAAGCCCAGGGGCCCCAACAGGGAAAATAACTCTGTGGGGAAAGGAAACAAGGAAAAATACAATATTTTAAGAACAGTAACAATATTAAAGTAAATATTACCTATATAAACTATACAAAACTTAACAAAACAAGAGCAAGCGAAATAAGATAGTGTCCCCAAGTGTACCCTCAAGCAAGAGAACTCTAACCCAAGATAGTGGAAGACCATGGTATAGAGGCTATGGCACTATCCAAGACTAGAGAACAATGGTTTGATTTTGGAGTGTCCTTCTAGAAGAGCTGCTTACCATAGCTAAAAGTCTCTTCTACCCTTACTAAGAATAAAGTGGCCACTGAACAATTACAGTGGAGTAGTTAAACCCTTGGGTGAAGAAGAATGTTTAGCAATCTCAGTGGAGAATCTGTAAAGGATAGGCCCAACTATTCTGTGTATGTGTAGGCTTTAGGGAAAATAAACAGTAAGCACAGAAAAGGATTCAATGTAATACTGTAGGGCCAGTCAAAGGACCACATAACTCTATAGCGGTAGTATCTCAATGGGTGGCTGGTGCCCTGGCCAACCTACTACCTATAACTCTGCTTTTCTAATCTAGGCAATAAAATGAATAATATACAGTTAATATTTGTTACATTAATTTCTAGTAAATCTGGAATTGGCTAAAAGAAATGGACAAATGCTGGCTAGTTTGGCCTTTTTCTCTGGATGTCTAATGGGGACTGGGGCATAACTTGTGTATTGATTGTTTTAAATGTGAACACCATTTCATTGTTTAAGTCCATTGCTTACTATTGGGGGACTGATGCTGGGTTACTGTGAATGCATTGTTTGCATTCGCTTTCGCCAGCTGTTCTGCTATCTTTTATGATGTAATCATTATCTGTCCTTTTAATCAATTAAGCGCTTCCAAATATTTATGCACAGAGCCATTTTTATTCTACCTCTGCTTCTCTTCCAGCATGACAACAGTCCTATGTCTACCAGAGGGGGTTCAATATATTTTGAAATTTGGTGTAAACTCAGTAAAATTATAATACAGCATTTTTTTTATTAGGAAAGCTTTTCCTGTCCTAAAATATAATAATGCCATGTGTAGGTGGCAAGGTCACCATTTTTTTTTGTTGCAGTACAAGTACCACTTGCCAGAACAGAGGAGTAATGAAATAATGCTTAATTGCAAGCCACAGCGGAGCAAAGTCCAGTCAGTGAATAATTAGCATAAGAGTAGTTCATTAACCAACGGGTGAATGTAGTTCATTGGGACAGGGTAAGCCAAGAATACAGCAGTCTAAGGGGGGGGGGGTTGCAGAGAGCTCCGGTTGGTAAGCAGGTAAGGATATGGCTCCTAGGTTAAGTTAGGTGGGAATCCTTAAGTTAGATGATGTTCTTGTGTCTGCTTGTAAAATGTGGTTTTTCAGTCTGTCCCAACGAACTATAATGGCTCCTTCTATGCCGAACAGCAGGCCTGATAACCCAACAATCTACACACTACCACTACTAGGATCCCCCAAAATTCTTTTTACAAGGGGGGCAGGAAAACTTGTGAAAATAAGGTTTGCCCCAATGTTCAATATTCACTGTTAGATCATATATTTACCCTGAATACACACAACAATTGATCTCAAAGCAATTAGGCTTAGTTTAAAAATACTACTTGTTACTTTAATTGTTTACCAAAAAGCCAGCCTAGGGTATCTCAAAAAGCATAAGGTATTATAGTTAGTACTGAATCAACCTACCTCTTGGAAAAGACCGGAAAAAAATCCACATTGTCAATTTCAGTAGCAGCAACTTACATTTTCTTAGCCACAGATGTAAGCATAGATTAGTATAGGCAATGTTAAATAAAAAAAGAAAGTTGTCAAACGTAAGTTGTTTTCCTTCAATTTCCTAGGCTCCACTACTACTACTACTACTACTACTATTTGTTGATGTTGCCAGGAATCCAGGATTAGTTGCCAGTGTTGCAATTTTTAATTGTCAGGTTTGACTAAGTTATGTTGAATGTTTTGTAAGTGTTCTATATGAAAATTAAATGCTTTTCATATCGCCAAAAAATTGTTTAATACCTACATTTTTTTTAATAAAAGTTATATTATATTCAAAAGCATCTATCTTTGCAGTAAGAAACGCTGCTAACTTACTGTCGTGGCTTTATCTTGATGCTGATTGGTTGGTAATGATACCACAACCTTGTATCTCCTTTCCATTTCATAAATTTTAGCAATTCTTGTTTTTTTTTTTTTACGAGGATTAGATAAAAGTTTTGACAGTTGCCTCATCTCATCTCCCAAGAATTACCAAAATTATGTGTATATTATTATTATACAAAATATAGGAGGATTGATCTTTGCTGCTGATGTTCTTTATCACAACTTTGCCCAAAATTATCTTGGTAGCCACAAATGAGGTGAATACCATAAACCAGTCAAGTGTAACACTAACACTGATACGGTATTATTATTATTATTATTATTATTATTATTATTATTATTATTATTACTTGCAAAGCTACAACCCTAGTTGGAAAAGCATGATGCTACAAACTCAAGAGCCCCAACAGGGAAAATGGCTCAGTGAGAAAAAAGAAATAAGGAAATATACTACAAAAGAAGTTTTAAAACAATAACACTAAAGTAAATCTTTCCCATATAAACTATAAAAACTTAAAAATAGGGGTATTGAAATTTGTAGGCTATTACTATTTCCAAGCAGAAAATTGGAAGGATCATGGCCGGATTTAGCCTGTGGGGACCATAGGATACAAAATTTGTGGGGGTACCCTTCTATTTCTTACTAACATGGACAGTGACAACTCTCAGTAAGCTGGGGGTAAAAAGTAAGTAAATAAACGGTAGCAGCCTTTATAGTTTATATTTGCTCTGTAGGAAACATTATGCAAACAAACTGTCAATCAATAAAAAGAGAATGAAAAATATACATATGTCAACATTTAGATAAAATATGCAGTCTCCTGAATTTCAATAACAGTGAGAGAGAGAGATAAGTGGTATTGACAACTTTTTCCATGAGCCACTTATGATTTCAGTGTATTTAGTGTGTTTCTTCATTTTTCATTTCACCATTTGGGCCAATTTCTTTCTTAATCTGATATTAGCAACATTTTTGACAAAATTGTCAATATTGATGGACCATAACACATCTTGTTCTGTGGAGATGATAGTTAGGCTGACAAGTCTAGTCAGACCCATCAATGGGCGAAGATAATTTTCAATCATTCTTGAATTAGAGAATGCTCTCTCTCTCTCTCTCTCTCTCTCTCTCTCTCTCTCTCTCTCTCTCTCTCTCTCTCTCTCTCTCTCTCTCTCTCTCTCTCTCTCTCTCTCTCTCTCAGCAGTTAGAAATCATGGGTGTCAAGTAAATTCGAAGTATTCTACATTTGGAAAAGTATCTATGATATTTCTCTCTATTAACAAGTTATACATGGTAGTTTCAGTAACCATATTGTCAACCAATCATTCTTGAATCATAACAGCAAAGTGAACCATTTCATGAGATTTCTGTAAAATCATTTGAGAACAGGTGAGTGAACTTTGTGCAAAGTCCCCTAGTTTCATCTTGTGGCATTTCAGTGATGTTACGTAGGAAACCAAACCTCTCCAACTTCACTATATGCTGAAATGCGATTTGAACAGATTAAGAGTTGTGACAAATCCATTCACATGGAAATTCTCTTTTGGGCTGTGGATATCCTTAAGAGTCCTCCCATAATGCAAGGTGTGGTGAAATTTCACCGGTTTACCAAAGTTGCCCGATGTACTGGGCGGATCGCAAGGCCTTGAAGAGGCTAGCCTCTCAAAACCCTTCAGGAATTAAGTAGAATACGGCTATATTTTAACAAGTTTATTATAAAAATAATCATCTAATACGAGGGAAATACAAAAATAAACCTTTACTCGACATACAAAAGAGACACTTGACTTAATGACCACATGCGTTACTGAAAAAAAAATAAGTCTGCACCGGACTCAAAATTAAGCAAAATTAATTAATCTTTTAGTAAGTTACCTCGATAAACGGCATACCGAGGCCTTTTTACGTAATTTACAAGACAACACTGATCCCCAATCACAAGGATCGTTTAAATATTCATAGATACAAATTTTACAGAACACTAGCAAAACCTATATGGAAACCGACCTGGGTACAATAGAGGGGGAGAGAGAACAATTAAGGACTTACTTCAACTGAGGACGTCGGATCAAAGAGGCAGAGCTGGTCTCTGCACCCCCCGACGTCACCTTGTTCCCGCGTTTTTTCTGAACCTAAATTTCTAGATGGGATTTTTTCATCATGTTACAATAAAATGACATTAAATTTCTTAATCATAAATTAGAAATGCTCGATTTCTTTAGCTTCAGCGCCTCCCCTACCAGGCGGTTGCTCTCTAGGTTCTAAAACAGTCTCGTCTTGAACCACATTCATTCGCCCGCGAGTTCTCTCAACCCTCCCTCCAATTTGACGCAACGTAGGTGGAGTTAAATGGCGGGAATTTCGAGTGATCAGTTCGAAATTCCCGACATCCTCCACGCCCCAAAATAAGGGTGCGATGAAACGTCGGCCAATTGGACAAGGCTGGACTCGGGGTGGGGGGAGTGACTTACTCCAAGACTCTGTTAGGCTCGCTGCGTAGCGCTCCGCAACGACTCGAACAGAGTACACATAATGTACAACACACAGCAATGTTACCCCGGCGCAATAAACTCTTACAGGTGTACACAAAATAATAATCCGAACGTACCCATACAACGGCTCAAATTAGGCAATGGGCCTAGCAATTGAAATGTACTCGTGTATAATACATATAAGGAATCAAATGGAATGGCCTCTCTAGCCTTTTCTCCTTTCAACACATCATCCCAACCCACATCATTCTCCCATAGTTGTTGGAGGAAAAGTTTTCCTCTTACAAACAATGGGCTTATCAAACCTATCGGATCATAAATGGAGACTAACAGGGAAAGTACCCTACGCTTCGTAGGCACCCATCCCTTCCCCAACTCACAGATCTTCTTACTTTCTTTCACACACAATCGGTCCACGTCTCGGGTCCATCGCAACCCAAGCACGTTCACACTCACAGGCTCTCTCCATTCTTTCTCGCTATCAAAGGCCAAGTGATTGGATGCCCATCCTTCTAAAGGCATACCCGCCCCTGTTAAGATGTTATTAACAGACTCATGCTCCCGCTTCATGCTCTCCAGATTCTCGAAAGTGGCTAGATAATTATCAACATAAAAAGACTTTACCAAATCTGGCCTACCTTCCCCTTTAAAAATCGGCGTCAATGACCTTAGATGTCAGGATGCCAGAAAACTTTCAATCAATCAATCCCCTTTAAAATGATAATTTAACACTTGTTGTAACAAAAAAGGACTTGCCGGGATGCCGAACACCACGACTCTAAAGGCGAAGGTAAGCGCTCGACCTGCTGCCTCGCGCCACAGAAATCGTGTGTATTTGGCATCACGAGGATCCAACAAGACACGATGGAAGGCTTTGCTGATATCAGCTAACATGGCATATCTGTTCAACCTAAACCTTATGATTTAAGTTATATGCTAGTTCCACTAGATTGGGGCCAGACAATAGGCACTCATTCAAGGACTTACCACCTTTCAATTTCGCGGAAGCATTGAACACAATTCTAAGGGGGGTGGTGCGACTTTCTTTCCTGATTCCAAAGTGCGGCATATAATAACCTTCAACCTTAGGTTCTTTTACTTCAGATATAAAACCCGCTTCAATATATTTGTCTATCACTCCCTGGTATTGTTCGAAATATTCCCTGTCCTTCCTAAATTTAGTTTGCAACGACTCTAACTGTGCCATAGCGTTTCTATAGTTGGTATCTGGCCTAGCATTTGATCCGAATGGTAGGCTAACCTGATATCCCTCAGGTTTTTTCACAACACTTCGTGATACCTTCCGCACGGCTTCCGCCTCGCGCACGGTGTAATGCTCAGATGGGGCGATGCCAACACGGTCCAAACGCCACCATTCATCTACATCAAACTGATATGGTTCGTTCATGATTTTGCACGCTCTGAGCGTTCTTACTTGTTCGACCTTTTCCCCTTGGAATAGCCACTGTGGCACCTTCCCGTATGGGGACATACCATTATGAGTCAAGAAAAGATTTATCCCATCCACCTTCTCAACACCTATAATAAAATAGCTAAAATAATCAGCCCCTACTAATATGTGTACGTTTTTCATGGTATCTGATTGGTTTGCTGGATCGGCTAACGTGACTCCCTTGCTCAACAGATGCTGTCTGACCTTTACATAACCCGCGTTATGTATCGGGACGTCCACGTGTTCGTGTGCCACTAACTTCATCCTCACTGATCTTTTTCCCATCTCAATCCTACAGCTCACTACGTTGTACTGTCCACTTATTTCCGCGGAGCCGAATGGAGCTATATTCAATGACACTTGCCCTACCACCGGTAGGCCTAATTGACTGGCGACTTTTGCTGATATAAAGCTTCTTTGGCTCCCGGAGTCAAGGAATAGGCGGACTCGCTTGCTACCTTGTTTTCGATATATGTCTGCCATCGCGGTTGGCAAGAGGGTACATGGGAGGTCTACATCAGATTTCTGTGTAATCTTTGCACTTTTGCATGGTTTAGATTCTACTTTAACTTTGGATGGACGGGGGGCAGTTTCGTTCTGTGTAGGCGTCGCATTTACTACGGGGCGGGACGTTGTTGATTGACTATTACTACTATGGGGGTTAGATTGCGGTCGTCTTCCCGCATTGTGATCATCGCAAATTGCGGTGTGGTGTTTGGCATTACAAATCTTACAAGAACTTTGGATGGGACATTTATCACTACGATGACCTGACTTTGTACAATTAAAGCAAAGGCCCCTTTTAAGCAAAATGCGACGTCTGGCAGCTACGTCAGTTACTTGGCGACAGCCGTGAGGCGGGTGCCGTTCGTTACAAAATGGGCAAGAATTATTGTGGACAGGTGTGGATTTCGGTCTTACACTGTTGTCTTTTCTTTTATCATGCTCGAGTTTGTCGCCTCTTTGTAACGCATCGTCTTCGAGCATTCTTATAATGAAATCTATTGCGTCAAAGAACTCATCCAACGTATAATCACATTTTCTCAAATGCTCGACCACTTTCCGATAGAGCTTTCCCTCTGACAATTTTTGATTTATGAGACTCATGACCATGCCCTGGCCTATATCGTCTTTACTCAACCTTTTAATTTGTTCAATGATAATAGTTAACTCGAAACGGAACCTTTTGAGCTCTACTGGGTCTAGTGATGACACAAATATGTTAGCTAACTTTCGGTGCAGAATCACGAGCGTCTGATGTACGTTACCATATTGTTTGTCTAATAGATCTAATGCCAATCTATAGTTCGCGGCGGTTACACTTGAAGATTTTACGACTCTAAGCGGCTCTTTGTCCAACGTCCCCAGCAAATATGTAAATTTAGACACTTCGTCTAAATCAGCTCTTCTATCCACGTGGATTGTGAATAGCTCACGGTACGATCCGTACTCTTGCACTTCCCCTTCAAACGTGGGGAGAGGCAGCGGCTTCAACCTGGGGAGGGCAACATTACCCGTTGAAGTGCTTTTCACTTTGTCTATCCTATTATACAGTAGGGTGGAAGCATGTGTAGCTTCACCTAACGTGTGCCTGATTCGGGCTTCAATACTAGATTCTAGTTTCACGCGCTGGCTTTTGTATAGCTCTTTTAGCTGTCGGACCTCTGCCTGCAACTCCGTTACCAAATTCTGGTAAACGGACTCAGAGTAGGTCTCTAATAGCGCCCTTTGCGTTTCGCTAAGTAAGTCGTTCACTAGGCCCATCGACGCCTCGATGTGCACGATCGTGGCCACCGCCATTCTGACTACTTTACTTTACGTTTGGGGGGGGGGGGGTTTGGCAAAGCAAGGAAAGAAAAGTAATTTTACGTTAGGAAGGGACTCAAAAAACTGACCCACGTGGTCGATCGCACACCGAGACGTTGACGACCTTTAATTGTTACGTCTCTCCCACCCTCAAAAGCTCATATTCTAATTTAGTCCTGTTCGGCTCTGGGAAGCGCTTGCGATCCGGTTCGAAGGACCAAATGTGGTGAAATTTCGCCGGTTTACCAAAGCTGCCTGATGTACTGGGCGGATCGCAAGGCCTTGAAGAGGCTAGCCTCTCAAAACCCTTCAGGAATTAAGTAGAATACGGCTATATTTTAACAAGTTTATTATAAAAATAATCATCTAATACGAGGGAAATACAAAAATAAACCTTTACTCGACATACAAAAGAGACACTTGACTTTATGACCACATGCGTTACTGAAAAAAAACTAAGTCCGCACCGGACTCAAAATTAAGCAAAATTAATTAATCTTTTAGTAAGTTACCTCGATAAACGGCATACCGAGGCCTTTTTACGTAATTAACAAGACAACACTGATCCCCAATCACAAGGATCGTTTAAATATTCATAGATACAAATTTTACAGAACACTAGCAAAACCTATATGGAAACCGACCTGGGTACAATAGGGGGGGAGAGAGAACAATTAAGGACTTACTTCAACTGAGGACGTCGGATCAAAGAGGCAGAGCTGGTCTCTGCATCCCCCGATGTCACCTTGTTCCCGCGTTTTTTCTGAACCTAAATTTCTAGATGGGATTTTTTCATCATGTTACAATAAAATGACATTAAATTTCTTAATCATAAATTAGAAATGCTCGATTTCTTTAGCCTCAGCGCCTCCCCTACCAGGCGGTTGCTCTCTAGGTTCTAAAACAGTCTCGTCTTGAACCACATTCATTCGCCCGCGAGTTCTCTCAACCCTCCCTCCAATTTGACGCAACGTAGGTGGAGTTAAATGGCGGAAATTTCGAGTGATCAGTTCGAAATTCCCGACACAAGGGATATAAACACTCTACGTTTTCTATTTTGTGCTTCATCAGTCGCGCGCGTGTATATATATATATATATATATATATATATATATATAAAATCTGTGTCAGTCCGTTCTATTCCTTCATCAAGAAAAGCTTAAAATCTATGGCTCACTGATTCCATAAATACTGGAAGAGATTGCACGAGGAAGGCAGCATTTTTTAGATCAGTCGCTTTTGATTTTAATATTTGCTAGTCTGAGTGAATTGCCCATGCACTGTGTTCCAGAATCTAACATAAGAACCTGTTTCAAGGTTACACATTGTATCATAAAACGTATATGCTCTATATTTTGTATCACCTTCTTCAAGATTACCGTTTGCAATCCCAAACAGTGCATTAAGAATTGCACTGTAGCCTTTGATGATGGCCCATATAGCATTATGAAGTGCAGACCAACGTGTCACTAAACGTTTTTGGTAGTGACAGTCCCTTTGATTTCAAAGCATCCTTCAATTAATGGAACGTTATGTGAAACCAGAAAAAAAAGCTGTCCTACAGGCTCAACAGCAGACTATCCCAACAAATTGAGCGAGTGAGCAAAACATGGAACAAGTATAGCCAGAGGTTTCTCCTAATACCGCTAGAGTTATTGGGTCCTTTGACTGTCCAGATAGCAATACATTGGATCATTCTCTCATGTTACGGCTCATTTTTCCTTTGACGAATAGTCTGGCCTATTATTTCCACATTCTCGTCTGTCCTCATACACCTAACAACACCGAGATTACCAAACAATTCTTCACTCAAGGGGTTAATTACTGCACTGTAATTGTTCAGCGGCTACTCTCCTGTTGGTAAAGTAGAAAATACTCTTTAGCTATGGAGTCTCTTCTACCTTAACCAGAAGGACACTCCAAAATCAAACCATTGTTTTCTAGTCTTGGGTAGTGCCATAGCCTCTGTAACATTGTCTTCCACTGTCTTGGTGTAGAGTTCTCTTCATTGAGGGTACACTGGGAACACACTATTCTTTCATTTCTTACTCTTGTTATAACTCCACATAAGTGAAGTTCTTATGTTATTACTATTATTATTCTTATTCTTCTCCGGTCTTTGATTGCTGAGAACTCAGCCAGTTTTAAAGTGTTTGCTTTCAAATTTGAGCAGCGGTATGATCCATATGGGGGAAGTATAAATCAATAAAATCGTGCAGGTACATGCCACGCCCTCTATGCACAACACAAAAATCATTCGAAACAATTGCTCTTCGAGATCTCAAGAACCGTTCAATCGATTGCTTTCAAATTTTTGCTGGAGATACCTTGGGCCATGGTCTAGTGCAGGCGCAAGTCTTCGGAGAAATCGTGAAAATTTGAACCAGGAAATGTAGAAGGTAATGAGACAACATAAACTGTGCAATATGAATGATCTTGATCTTGACCTAAAGGTCACAGGACGATTTTAGTGCAAAGATAGATGTAAATATATATATATATATATATATATATATATATATATATATATATATATATATATAC
>NC_090725.1:91152309-91169809 GCF_036898095.1 Palaemon carinicauda | reverse complement strand
AATAGAATAATTTTCTTTTTTTTATCCTCATTTCCCAGATCCAGTCTTATATGCTCTAATTGAGAATGGTATTTAGGGTATTCAAACTAATTTGCATTTCTTTGAAACAGAAATATGTAGGAAATCCTTGATTACCACATGTTCAGTCTCCTTATCTGAAAACTTGTAAACTTCCTGGGCGCGTGTCCGTGTGTAAGATCACTGACTCGCTGTATGTCAGACTGTCGAGGCGTTTGGCGATAAATCTTCAAAGCGAAGGCTTCATGAAAGTAGAGTTCATCTTAAATGAAGATTTTCTGACGTGGAAAGTGTTTCTTCTTTATACAAACTGTGAAAATACTGTTGTTCTTTATGAAATGTAGATCATTCGAAGTGTTATTTGTTGTGAAGTGTTGGTGGTTCCTTTATAAGCCTCAGTAAATTCCAGGTTTTGCCCTAAGGTATAGAAGTTCATTGAAGGTGAAATAATTTTGTTAAATACGCCTTTTTTAAGCAAGTGTAATTCTGAATGGCAGAACTATGAGAAGTATAGTTTTTTATAGTCCTTGAAACTCTTGTAGGCTGTACTTGAGATGTACGTCAAACATAGCCCCTTCAGAAGCTAAGGTTGCTTTTTGAAATTTAGAAGCTACCGAAGATTATTTTTTATGACGCTAAGAAGCTCAAATGCGGGTTACGTTTGATAGTTTAGAATCTTTAGTGTTGTGGTATTATATTTTAGAAAATTTTTTGGTTTAATTTTCAAAAGAAAATAACGCTCCTGGACCTCAAGAATTGAAGGATTCGATATTGTTTTTCATCGTTGCAATGGCAAATTTTCAAAGTCTCATAGGGCTTCCTGGAGGTTTCCGACCTCTGTCTTTGTTGTTACATTTTGCAGAGTTCACGAATGTTCCGCCTTCGAAAGGTAAGTAGTAGTTTATCGATAACGTTCTCTAAATTTGATAAATGCAGTCGCAAATACTATGAGTAAATTAGCAATGGTACAAAATCCTGTAAGTCTCATATGGGTTGGTTTGGGTCAAAATTCTATCATGTAAGGTACACTTGAACCCATATAATTGTAATTCTATCTATAAACTCCCATTTATTTTATGGAAGTTGATCAGATAATCTTTATCAAGCTTTTATAGACTTATAGTGTTTGTACACCAGTCGACATTATTGTTAATATTTGTGTTATTGATATTCATTATCACTATGGTGCAGTTTATGTATTTATGTGTTTATTTATTATTATTATTATTATTATTATTATTATTACTCCGTTCCGTATGTTTATCATATATTTTTATCATATAAAATTTAGTCTCTTGATTGCGTGACGCATTTAATAAAGTGTCATAAATAGCCATAAATTTGACATAGATACCTCTTAGATTATAAATTCAGCTGTGCGCGGATATTAACTTGACCAAAAAAAAAAAAAAAAAAAAAAAAAAAAACACCAAGTTTCGTATAAAGATCCATTCTATATATGATTGAAATAGAAGATTTTAAATGATTGATATGTTCAGGAACAAAGACCTTTTGGGAAAGTTCGATAATGCTGGGCATGGTGAGCGTAATTGATATGTTAATGTTTTACTATTATTGTTAATAATACTGAGGTCTATGGGAATATTGGTTACAGTGATAAGTAATGTTTCTAGCTAAATGAAAGGAATTTCAAGAGTTGAATTAGAATTGCAATTCTAAGGCAGGAGTCGAGTCATATTGCTGAAGATCCGGTCTGTGTTTTTTGTTATTCAAGATTTTATGGATATTTGGTATGAAATTACTCGCAAGTCAAGTTTAGAAAAGTAAATGTGTGATTGTTATTTTTAACGTTTTTTCACTCATTGGTGGCTTCAATTACTATAGATCTTGCTGTCTGCTCGCAGTAATAACCTAGTGTCTATTGATCAATGTCGCATGTCTTTGTGCGTGGATGTGGCCTGATTATTACATACCATTGATAAGATAAAATATTTACCCCCAAAGTGCTTTCAAAATAAACAGATGGTTCAACAAGGTTTCAGTCTATGTAGTTGAGGTCTTCCTGAAGTCGCTGACTGGCCCTTATTAGAATAAACGTAATATTAATTTAAAGAATTTTTGAATGGTCACATTTATAATTTAGCAATTATTTGCGTTGATTAATCTCAATCTAGAATATAGTTATCATGAATTAAAAGGTTTTCTTGTTGAATGCGTAAAGTCTAAAAGGAATAGAAATAGAATGAAGAAAAAAGAACTGTAGTGGACCAGTAACAATCGGCAAGCAAAGAAATATTTTTGCACATAAACAGCTATCACTACTACTAGCCAAGCTACAACCGTAGTTGGAAAAGCAAGATGCTATAAGCCCAAGGGCT
Organism: Palaemon carinicauda; assembly: GCF_036898095.1. Lineage (NCBI taxonomy): Eukaryota > Metazoa > Arthropoda > Malacostraca > Decapoda > Palaemonidae > Palaemon > Palaemon carinicauda. The sequence continues at coordinate 91,167,452 of NC_090725.1, read as the reverse complement.
CCAACAGGGAAAAATAGCCCAGTGAGGAAAGGAAATAAACGATATAAGAAGTAATGAAAAATTAAAATTAAATATTTTAAAAGCATTAAACAACATTAAAACAGGTATTTGATATATAAACTATAAAAGGACTTATGTAAGCCTGTTCAACATAAAAACATTTGCTGCGACTTTGAACTTTTGAAGTTCTACCGATTCAATTACCTGATTATGTCGGATTGATGGAAAAGAAAGCCCATGCAGGTTTAAGATGACATTACAGCCATTTTCAACTTTAGAGCATCCGTTTTTAAGGCACTGTAAAGAAGTATATCCCACAATTTTACCAGAAATAGCAATAAAATCTTTGGTTCTGTGGATGCTAAATAAGTGACACGCAACTGTAGGGGCACAGGTAAGTTATATACTGGATGTGTTATATTTGAATATTTATGAAATAATTTGATGAAGTGGAAGCAGATAGCGAGATCAAAGACATCGCCAAAATAAGAAATTATATATTCTGGACTTTTGTCAACTGTCTTGAAGTAATTAGTTATTATCTATGATTACATCACATAGAACCGTATTTTTTTGTCAGAAATGTGGTGTCTAGATGAGAGATACTAGTAGAAAATGAGGTTTTCAGCACACATTCTTAAGTAAAGGCTCATGATTGTGTAATTTCCTGTCTTCCAAAGATATTTTTTTTTCTTCCAAATTTAATGAAAAAAAAAAAAAAATCCCCCCAGTTCTTTCACAGTTTACTTCATGTATAAAAAATAAACCAGCTTAAAGAACCACCACGTTTGCAATGTGATTGTTTAAACAGCCACAAGTTGTTACGGTCTAATACTCTACTACATCATAGACTCGTCATCATCTCCTTCTACGCCTATTGACACAAAGGGCCTTAGTTAGATTTCGCCAGTCGTTTCTATCTTGTGCTTTTAAATCAATACTTCTCCATTCATCTCCTACTTCACGCTTCATAGCCCTCAGTCATGTAGGCCTGAGTCTTCCAATTCTTCTAGTGCCTTGTGGGGCTCAGTTGAAAGTTTGGTGAACTAATCTTTCTTGGGGAAGGCGAAGAGCATGCCAAAACCATCTCCATCTACCCCTCTTGATCTCATCCACATAAAGCACTAAAATAATCTATTTCATAGTTTCATTTCTATTCCTGTCCTGCCATTTAACTCCTTATATTCTTCTGAGGACTTTGTTCTCAAACCTACCTAATCTGTTGGATATTGTTTCATTGTTAATCCACGACTCGTGTCCATATAGTAACACCGATCTCACTAAACTGTTATATAGCCTGATTTTTCTATGTAATTTCATGCGATTTGATTCCCAAAATTTACTTAACCTACCCATTGTCTGATTTGCTTTTTTTAATCTTTCATTAAACTCAAATTCTGAAGACCGTGTATTAAAGATCCTAGTTCTTTAATATCTAAATGATTCTACCTCATTAATCCTTTCTCCTTCCAATGGTATTTCATCTTCCATTGCTTATTCCATTCTCATCATCTCTGTTTTTCTTCTATTCATCTTGAGCCCAACCTTATGTGATATTTCATGCATTCTGGTAAGCAAGGTTTGCAAGTCCTGTGGCGTTTTGCTAATAAGGACAGCGTCATCAGCATATTCTAGGTCCGCTAATTTCCTTTTACCAATCCAGCCATCCCCAACTTTTCTATGCATTACAAAATCCATGAAGAGGATAAACAACATGGGTTACAACACATTCCCTTGGAGTACTCCACTGTTCACTGGAAATTAATTTGATAGCACTCTACTAACATTAACTTTTTACTTGCTATGCTCATGAACAGACTTGACCAAATTTACATATTTAAGAGGAACTCCATAATAATGCAGGCATCTCCACAAAATTAGCCAGTGCACACTATCAAAGGCTTTTTCATGGTCCACAAATGCAATCAAAAGTGGATTTCTACATTTCACACATTACTGTACAATATGTCTTAAAATGAAAATTTGGTCAGTACAACTTCTACCTTTTTTAAATCCTTCTTGTTCATCTCTCAGCTTTTCTTTAGTCTTTCTCTCTAGTCTCTTTAGAATAAGCATAATATATATTTTCATGACGACTGATGGATGATGCCTCTGTAATTATTGTAATCAGCCAGATCTCCCTTTTTTGCCATTTTCACCAACACTCCTAACTCAACTCCCATTCATCAGGTTTTGCCTTTCATGCCACATTCTACAAAATAATCTTGTAAGTATTCAGGGAGTCACTTCATGTTTGGCCAAAACTATCTCAGTAGTTATTCTATCCTGTCCAGGCAACCATATTTTTTTCAGAATGTATACAGTAAGCATGAATGAACGTTTATTTTTTACCGTTGAAGATCTGAATTACTTGCCTAGAACGCGGCAGATATATTCACCATTAAACCGGTGGATCATATCTTATTTAACAAAATTTTCGGGCATATTATTTGAATATGTGTTGCTCAATTTTATTATTTTATATTATAGAAATTCAACATTCATATGCATAATTTGAAATTAATTTTTCTTGTCTCATCTCGTATTGTTATTTCTGTTCATATATACGTATTTTCTATTAGTAATAAATGTTTCAAATTCAACTTTCAAGTGATGCCAAGTTCATTCTTTGAACTTCTGTAAGAGTGAACGATAAATAAACATCCAACCGGTTCTTTTAAGCAATTCATGCCGAGTCATGCTGATATCTTGATGTCTCTAAATGATTGCAAAGCGAATGGAGCTAGAAATCATCTAGACTTATATCTGTCTCTATCTACCGTTACTTAATTTATATCTTCTTTTAAAAACTGATATTGATATGATTTTGATTTATAATGTATTTTTTCCTGCTTATATGTTTATTATCCTTGCAAATAAACCAATCTATTGTTGATATTCCACCCTTGGTACTTTGATTAGTTTAACAAGTTCTTTTATGAAATTGGATAGATTTCTGCTTGATGTAAATGACACATCAGTCTCGACTACAGCGGTAGGCCTACTTTGGAGATCAACCCAAATTTGTCCCAGAATGTCATTCGACGACCGATTTGTTCGAACGCCGAACTTCAGGATCACATTTCACTAGTCACTAGTGGGTAGTCCCACTCGTAGCACTTGTCTTGAATACCAGACTTATCTTCTCTTCTGTGTTTTGGATATGGTCCAGGCATCGATTTCTTTGATTCAGAGCATTTACTACTTTATCTTCATCATTGTATACTTATTGCTTATTATTTTCTTATAGTACAACCCAAATGCTGCTCTCTGTAGGGGAATACCTAAGAATAAAAATCTAACTGTCTGCCATATATAAAAAGTCGGTGTTGTGACGTTACAAGACTTGGCTGCTGCTACCCAAGCTTTATTCAACTTAAACTTTAGTAGATTATTCCCTGAAACAACCATGAACATAATTAGCAATGACCCCATAATAAATGTAATACAAACTATGTTAGATCCACAAAGTAAATCTAATTAAACCAAATAGATACAAATGGAATAAACAAAAGGAAATACAAAAGAAACAGAGAATTACTTGATAAGTTGCTCCGACTGTCCCTCCATCAGGTAAGTAAACAAAATATGAAAAGATCACCAGACAATTTGACAAACGGTTCAGAGTGAGGTATTAAAGACCAAAGGACAAAACAATATTATAACATTCTTCCCCTCTAGATATAAAATTGGTTACATCACTTCATAAGTAATCAATCCCACCCATATCGGTTCGGAGCCCGTGACACCCGGGTTGTTCTACGTACTGGAGGCGATGCAGCCTCTGTTCTGATTTCAGCTTCTGAGTGAAGTCCCATACCTTCTGGAAACTCTTGATGGGTTGTTGTGGGTGACACTGGAGATTGAGATGGTATGGCCTTTGGTGACAATGAAACAGAAGGTAGTTCTTGATTTTCAGAAACAGAATTATCCCTAGGGCATGGGGCCAAGTCACGTAAGGATACCGTTGACTCTCGTCCGCTGGGATGTCTAATGTTAGCATATGTTGGGTTAGCAGATAATAGTTCAACTTCATCCACTAGGGGCTTATTTTTGCTTGTTCTGACAAACTTCCTCAATAATACCTGTCCTGACGACATAAGCCACGAAGGCAGAGAGCTCCCCGAGGATGAGCGGCGCGGAAATCCAAAAAAGCGTTCATGGGGTGTGACATTAGTTGCTGTTGACAGAAGGGATCTAAGTGAATGTATCACATCAGTGAGTACTAATTCCCAGTGCTGATCGGGAAGATTTCGAGACCTGAGTGCCAGCTGGATTACCTTCCATACAGTACCATTGAGCCGCTCCACTTGCCCATTACCGATTGGATGAAAAGGGGTAGTTCGACTTGTTGCAACTCCCTTCTGTGCGAGATAGGTTTTGAGCTCCCTGGACATGAATGAGGTTCCTTGATCCGAATGTATATACTGAGGCATCCCACACAGGCTGAATATTTGTTCTAAGCACTTAATCACTGTAGTTGTGTTCATGTTGGGACACGGAAAAGCGAAAGGAAAACGAGAATATTCATCAACCACAATAAGTAGATATGGGCTGCGTGAGGCCTTTGGAACTGGTCCTTTAAAGTCAATGCTTAATCTCTCCATTGGTTGTGTCGCCTTGATGAGTGTTCCTTCTTGGAATTTGTAGAATCTTGGTTTCAATTCTGCACATATCCTGCAAGAAGTACAGATCATCTAAATGTCCTCAGTGGAAAATTGAAGATTTTTCGATCTCACAAAGTGCAACAAGCGAGTCACTCCTGGATGGCACAGATTCCCATGTAGTTCAGTGAGGGTAGATGACGTAGAAACCACGGAACCGCAAAAAGCTCGGGTGAAGGCATCAGGAACCACATTCTCTTTACCGGGGCAATAATGTACTGTATAACTGAAGGCTGCGAGTTCCATCCACCATTCCTGGATCTTATTATTCTTAACTTTAGTGCGTTTCCTGTTATCAAACATGAAGGCCACAGAATGTTGGTCTGTAACAAGATCAAAGTGTTGTCTTTCAAGAAAATGACTCCACTTACGTACAGCCTCCACCATGGCTTCCTTCTCTACAATGTGATAGTGAACTTCACTTCCTTGTAAAGTCCTAGACATGAAGGCCACAGGCCTGCCATTCTGGTTGAGTACTGCTGAGACTGCTACTTCTGAGGCATCACATTCGACCTCAAAAGGCAAATTTTCATACACCGAGTGTAGTGTTGCTCTTTCAAGTTCTTGTGTGAGTAGTTCGAAAGCCTGCAAAGCTTCTTCATCTAAAGGAAATTTCTTTACTCTTGTCAGTGGTTGAATCTTAGCAGAAAAATTCTGTATCCATTTAGTGTAATAAGCAAACATACCCATTGCCCTCTTTAAAGATCCTTGACTAGTGGGAGGTGGTAGTTCTTGTAGAGGCCGGAGTCTTTCCATGTCAGGCTTTATTACACCATTCCCCACACAGTAGCCAAGAATATTAATGGTACACACAGATTTAATAGTTTTAGTAGCATTGAGGGTTAGGTTCCTCTTGTTGATGACCTCAAGAAAACGCTGCATGTTCTGATCATGTTGTTCTTGAGTGTGTCCAGCAAAAGTGATATTGTCCAAATATGGGAAAGCACCTTGTAAGTTTTCTTCTTTCACCAACTTATTCATAGTTCGTTGGAAGGCTGCAACTCCATTGGTAATTCCGAAAGGAACTCTACAGAACTGGTACAGGCGTCCGTTGGCTTCAAAAGCTGTATACTTCTTATCTGATTCCTTTAGTGGGACTTGGTGGTAAGCGCTTTTCAAGTCAAAAATCGAAAATACGCAATATGTTGAGAGTTCATTAACCATGGTGTCAATCCTTGGTAATGGATAAGCATCCAGTTCTGTATACAAATTTATAGTTTGCGAATAATCAACACACATACTTTTCTTATGCCGATTAAAGGAATCCTTAACCACCACAACTTGAGCTCTCCATCGTGATATGCTATCCTCAATAACACCCTCAGCCAAGAGACGACTAGTCTCCGCTTCAATGAAATCTTTGTCATCTTTACAGTAATGTCTTGATTTAGTGACAATAGGCTTAACAATTAGGTAACGAAGGCTCATCCACAGCAGCGGCTGCCAACGAACAGTAGGGGTTAGCACCAGATAAGTTGAGTGCTGGTTTCGGCCCACCGTATTCAATAGTCACTTTCTGATGCTGCTCTTGGAAGTCCTGACCAAGTAATACTCCTGAACATAAATCCTTCATTACTGTTAGACGTGTGGATGGATAAGTTTCTCCATTAAGATGAAGAGTCAAGTCTACATTGACATAACCAGGAGAGCTTGTATGCAAAGATTTCTGTGCTAAAGCAACGTCTTTATCAGTGGGATGTATTGGTAGCTTCAGTTCCCATGCTACATCTTCATCTATATAACTGTCATCACTGCACGAGTCAACTCCTGTCCTTTAATTATTGTCGAGGTAGCTGCCCAATAGAGGCTCTGAGGAAAAGAGGTACCAGCATTAGCCGCAAGAACAGATGACTGTGAGGGATCAAATACTGTAGCTGTTGTAGATTTACCTCCATATGCAGATTTAGACAGGCACGCTTTTGCAAAGTGCCCCTTCTTGCCACATTTATTGCAAATGGAATCCCGAGCTGGACAGTGTGCACGAATATGATAGGGATCTCCACAAAAAAGCACTTTCTCTTCATGGACAGCGTAGTCGCTATTACCTTAGTTCCAGCAGTTACCTCACAGCCCTCAGACGTTGGTCCACCCTTCACATGATCACCTGTAATAAGTGCATGACCCGATGTAACCACAGTAGTAGTATGCCCAACATGAGGAAGCATATGACTAAAAACTAGCATTACGTTGGGCTAGGTCTAAAGAGTAAGCCTGGTCATAAGCTGCCTGTAAGTCTAGAGTTTTATTTTCGAGAAGACGTTGCCGAATCATAGGTGAGGCCAGGCCATTTATAAAAGCATCCCTGATCAACTCCTCTCTATTGTTCTGCACTAACTGACTTTAAATTACAGTCCTTGCCTAATTTACGCAATTCTCTCAGAAACTCATCCAAAGTTTCCCCTGCCTTTTGTTGGCGAGTAGCAAGTAAATGTCTGGTGAATATTTCATTAGGTGCCTTAACATATAACTTTTCCAACGTGGAAATGGCAGTATCATAATCCACACACTCCTCAATGTATTCATACATATTATGACTGACATAGTTCATGAGTGTCCTTAGTTTATTTGGTGTCCTTTCACCACATTCTTGAATAAAGTTGGAAAACGTCTTGTGTCAATGCCGCCATTCCTTTACTGCAGAAGGGAAGCTAGGGTCCAGATCCAAACGGGCAGGCTTCAATGGTTTCTCCATAGTGTAAGTTGAATAAATTGTTGTGACATTAAAAGACTTTGCTGCTGCTACCCAAGCTTTATTCAACTTAAAGACGGTGCATGGGGGATCTTAGATTCCTAGACAAACAAACGAAGTTTATGCAGAGATATGTAAGTAAAATACACAAATTCTACCGTAATTTGCAACCAAGATCAGGAAAATAATTTATCCTCGCAAACAATGCTCAGGGTAATAAGAACCATTTCATACTGTCAGCTACTTACTGCCGAAGAAGAAAACACACAGGGTGTAACTAAGCTTCATTATACACGAGTTAAACAAAAATAAAAAACAAATAGAAATAAAAGAGTGAAGATATTTCTTCACAGTAGCCAATACTTCCGTGATATATTGTAGGCGTTGGTAGGAGTAATCTGTCTTGGGAAGTGTGAATCTTATAATAGACCGATAACATTCAGGCTTTATATAGACCATATTGCATTTAGAAAATGAAATTCGTGTTAAAAATGTAGGTTGCACCTACCAAGTTTTTACATAATTTAAGAAGAAACAAAATCAGTGTAAATCACAATACTTACATACATATCGCTTTTATGGTGTTTTATTTATCCTATTGTGAATTAATTGGCCAGCATTTATACATTGTTTTAGAATTCCTATAAACATAATCATTTAATGTTATGAACATATGTTCATTTAGGAAAACTTCAGAATTATGATATCAATACTTGAGAATGAGGCAGTTTTGGTACTATTTGGGGTTTATATGATAAAGGCGTTTTAGGAAGAGATTGGCCGTGGCCTGTGATGATAAGGTTGTTGTGGTTATGGTTAGAACACTGTTTAGAACGTTGGTGGTAAGCCTGTAAGATGTTCGTTATTAAGATAGGATCGACTTTGTTGACAGTAGGACTGCTCTCTCTTGAAATTGTAGTACTTCCCGCCATCTGACGTCAGAATTCTTAATAAGACACGTTCAAGCTAAAATTATTTATCATTATCACCGTGATATAAGGATAATAACACATATTGGTAATTTTGATGAATAAATCTCATTAATTTTATGAAATATATCTCAAAAGAACTATAAAGAATATGATTGATGGTACGGAATGATGTAAACAAAGATATTTCTCGAACGCTTATCGCCATCGTCTGCAGATTGTCAAAATGTCAGGCAAAACTGGACGTGGTTACAGGCTCGAGGCCGACATAGAAAAAAGCCGAGAGGAATCCAATTGGAAGAAGGTTATAGAACTTGCGGAACATTTGAAGTCAAGAAATCAAGCTGGGTTAGGTGAGTAAAGTTGCGTCAAAAGTTATTCAGAATCATGACCTACTGATGGAAGCAAGGTCACTCCCCCTTTTCCTTTTCAAAGAGATTAAGCGTAGCCTAGCCTTACGAGGCGTAGCCTAGCCTTATACAGGCATTTCTATGCTAAGCTTTGTCGTTAAAGTGTCAGTGCGAACATTAGTTTATTTATGGTAATATCCTGAAGTACATGCGAATCAGTTGACTTCGGTAAAATTAAAGAATAGTACAATAAACAATTTGGAGAAAATAAATGTTCCTGGTGTATTTTATTGTTTGTAATGTTTCTGATAATGTTTTCTGGAGGAAATCTAAAGTTTTTGAGTTGTGGTGGGTTGACTACCACAAGTGGAAAACTGTAGGTTTGTGCTATGCATTGTCATCAATAATGTACAAATCACTTTAAAATACCCTGTTTACTGGTTTTATTTTATTTATATTAACATGTTTAAAATTGGTTATTTCCACCAGTAATCATCATAAAAAGCCAGTTATCATAATAAAGTTATTGTAGTCAAAACTCGGTAATAGTAAGATGGCTATCAAAACACAGGGGCTTTTGTTTTTAAGACCTTCTGGAAGCATAGAAAACAAGATTTTTAATCCCATTTTCTGTGGAGTCGTTCGTAGCTCTGTTCATTGTAATAAAAAACTTAAGCATGTTTGCCTATATGTTTGTACTCTTAAGTTAATGGATTAACACTAATTATTTGGGTAATTCTATACTATAGCTCTGACAGCAAATTATCAAATTTAAGTACTTACATTAAAATGTGGGAAGGCCAAGGTTTCGTGTGATATATAAATCTAAGCGGCGCTAGGTCTAGATGTGGTTTAAAAATAGAAATTATATTTGACCCACTTGAGAACAACTAAGTCCCTTGACTTCATAACTCTCTCAAATTCCTCTTCAGACTGAGCTCTCGTTTCTTCATTTGTATTTTTAAAACATAGATTATGTCATTATTACATCATCGACTGTATTCTACGTAGCAAGAGGTCACCCAAACGTCATAGTTTTTAAACAATGATGATTATCCACATTTTACTTGGGACTAGCATTTTAACAAAACTAGAATCACGTGACTTGAATACCCAATCAGGTGACAGTTTTACTAGGAAACTGAACACTTTTCGACACTTTTCACAATTTCCACCGCTAATTTTTCAGTCTTTTAAGAGCCATGGAGGAGTGTATAACATCAACTACTGATGCGGTTTCTCATTTACCATCTACTTTGACATCAATTTCTGGGGATTTTCTCCCAAGTTCTTGTCTCAATTGTTATTTAAATAATAAAAATTTTTATTTTGCATTATTATGGCAAAATCGAAAGAATATTGAAGTACTGCCAAGATTATGGTGTTATTAAAAGTGAAAGTGACACTATTTGCCCCAACTGTGGTTCTAAGTGCCAACTTGATACTAACAAAAAAGCATTTTGGTGTGACAGAAGGAATGTTGTATGAAAAAACAAGAAGAAAGTGAACAAAGGTGGAGTTTTTACATATCCATTTTTAAGGGAACATGGTTTGAAAAGTCTAATTTAGATATAGAATCTAATTTGTTACTTGTATATAATTATATTAGTTAAATTTAGTTATAAATTTGTTGAAAATAAATGAAATATTTCTCACAAAACTATAAATGATTGGTGCTCATTCATTCGTGAGGTTATTGTGCATTGAGTTATAGAGTCTGAAAGGTGCTGCTCACCTTAACCCTCCAACATAAGGAAGTACGCAGAGGGTTTTTGGTTGTCTTACATTTAATATGGCTGTGTAAGGGGGGGTCACAGGGTTTGTCCCCCCCCTGCTAGGTAAGGATACGGCTATTAGGTTAGGTAAGGTTAGTTGTTCCATAACTGGAATACTTACCTACGCTATTTATTTAGGGGTATTACTTTCGACGAAGCTGAAATGACGAGCCATTAAAATCTAGCAAGGGTTAACTACCCTTACCGCTAGTTAGTGGGGGCAGGGGTGTAGCTTGCTACCGCTCCCACTCACACACCGGTGATTTAGCTCACTTTGCTTTTGGCTCAGATGGTGTACGGTTGATGCTGTTCCTCATCCTTCGCCGTTATTATTGAACTGCCATTAATGTTTTTGTGCTTTTTCTTTGTGATAGTGTGCTTGTGTGTTGACTTCTGCAACCATGCGCACCTGCCCTAGACTCGATGGTCTTCCTTGCGGAACCTTTATCTTGGCCATGGAGACCGATCGCCACACCCTTTATCCCGCCTGCAGAGGTCAACGGTGTGATGGTAACAACTAGTGTAGTGAGTGTCGGGAGTGGCCAGTGGGAGAGGTTTAGGCAACAATGGAAGAAGAAGTCTAAGCGGGATATTTCTCTTGAAGGTTCCTTCGAAGGGGGAAAACCCAAGGCCTCTTCTGTCTCCCGACCTTCCTCTGAAGCTCCTACTCGTTTGGCCTTTTCCGAGAGACCGTCGAGTAGTAGCATAGACCCTTTTATTTGTTGCCAACCCCGGTCCTCGAGAGATGGTGTTGCTTCCCCCTAGCGAAGTGGCCCCACCTCTACCCCCAGGTGAGGTCCTGGGCTCTTCTGTAGATCGTTCGAAATCTCCATTGGTGGATGTTCGTCCTTCCAAAGGGCACATCCTGTTCCTGTGCTTCCTACCAGCCGACCTGCCGACCTACCATCACCATTCCTGTCTCCGGTACAGCCTCCTGAGGCCCTACCTAAGCGTGAAACTGCCCGCCAACGCTCTCCAGCTTGCCAGCGCCCTGCAGTGCACCAGCACTCACCAACATCTCGTCAGCACCAGCCTGCTCCGTCACGCTCTTCAGCTCATCAGCGCTCTACACGTTTCGGCGTTCGTGAGACAAACAGCCTTCACCTGCTCGTCCTCAGCGCCTTCCAATGCCCCAGCAATCTCCCGCGCAACCTCACCTTAGAGAGCAACGTTTGCCAGCTCGCCAGCGCTCAACAGCCAACCTGCGCTCCAGCACTCAACAGCCAACCTGCTCTCCAGCACTCAACAGCCAACCTACACTCGCCAGCGCAACTGCACTCTCCCACCCGAGCTCGCCAGTGCTTCCCGAAACCTTGGCGCACTCCTGTGCAATTTCGGTCTCCGGCTTGCCAACGCTCTCCCAAGCTACAGTGCTCTCCTGAGCACAAGCGCCAGCGGTGTCCTGTGCGCCAGCGTTCCACTACGCATATGCGCTCTCCAGTGCAATCTCTAGCTCGCCAGCGCTCACCTGCGCACCTGCCTTCTACTGAAGCTGCTCTCCAGCAACCTCTTGCCCAGTGCTGAACTGTGCGCCCGCGCGCTCTGCGCAATCTAGGGAACTGCACAACACCCTGCGCATGGTCTTATAGCGCGCTAACGCTCTCCTGCTCAGCGGCTTACTGCGCACCAACGCTCTCCTGCGCAACACTGCATAGCGCCTTGCTACACACCAATGCTCTCTTGGGCACTTGCGCTCACAGTTTCAGCGCTCGACAATGCACCAGCGCTTGCCAACGCACCAGCGCCCACCAACACATTCATGCAATGACCAGCAACAGGTTCTCAAGGCTAAGGAACATCACATTGACAGGTCACCATCGCCTCGTTCCCCTCCCCGCAAATGCCTTTCAGCGCCTCTGCCGAGGAAAGGGGAATGGGCCTCTACAGAATGGTTCCGGATTTCGAAACAGCCTTCCTCTAAGGCGGACCCACCTACAGCAGAGACTCTTTGTAGGGATCCTTCAGTTCCTTTCCTTTCAGGGGATTTGTCTGACAGTGCGTTAGTCGGTGAGCAGCCATGGTTCAGTGCTATTGTTAGGGCATTGGTACAGGCCTTCAATCCTGCTCTGTCTGGCCGCTCTTCGGAGCATCCTACAGCTCCAGCAGACCATCTGAAAGGAACCATGGCTGCTGCTTCTTCCCTGAAAGGGAAGAGAGGAGTTTTGGACGCTGTTACTTCCCGAGGGTAAAGCTGACTCTGGTTAGACTATCAAGGCCTGCTCCTCCTGCATCTTCCTCGGGATACTCTCCTACCTCACCTCTGCCGAGGGAGTCGCATGAGGAAAGGACTTCCTCCCTTCTACCTTCAAGGGAAGCCTCCCCTCACGCGGAGAGTTCCCCACCACCAATGGAAATCCGGAGGGTCACGACATCTCGGCCTTCGATGCTGGAGTCCTATCTCCTTCCTCTGAAGGAGTCCAAGGACTCCAAGAGTCTTCCAAAATCCTCTTCTAGGACTTCTAAGTCTACAGAGACACCCGGTCACTCGAGGGATGTCCGCAACCCACCCCGAGAAGAGCTCTCGGGGATGGAAGAAGAAGACTTCACCGCAAGTCAAACGTCAGAAGGAGAGCAAAAAGAGTCAACATGCATTCTGGCAGGTTCTGACTCTCATAAGGGTTCTCAATGGGTTTACCGACTCGGAGATATCCCTATGAGAGGCCAAAGATACGGTCTTAGACCGTGTCTTTGGCACCCAGATACCCTCAAAGACCAGTGCAGCCTTGCCCTTGCCTCAGGGTCTGAAGAGTGCCAGGGCTAAGATCGCCTTACAGCTCTCCAAATATGCTTCCTCTTAATGTTCCGGCTCTACCAACAAGCTTCTTCCACCTCCTCGTATCCAACAGAGGAGGTATTTTAAGATTTTGGATGAGCCTCGTCCAGCTCTTCCTCTCCATAAGAGACACTCCAATTGACAGGGCTCTTTCACGGCAACCGAGATCCTTAACCAGGAGAAGGTCACGAAGTACGCCATGCAGGCTACTTCGTGGCTTGATGTCTAGTTTGGGACCTTGGGAATTCTGGTACGGACTGAGGATTTCTCCAAGGAACGTACCAGGAAAGCAATGGAGACTTTCCTGCTTTCAGGCACTCGCACAATTAAGTTTATCACCCACCAAGTTTGGAACTTGTGGGTGAATACCATCCTGAAATGTCGGGACACAGTGTCAGAGATTCCACCACCAAGTCCCAAATGCCAAGATCACTAGTTTCAGATATTCCTCTCTAGAGGGAGCCCATCTATTTGACCCTAAGGATGTAAGGGGCTTCGACTTCCAAACCCTATAAACCACCAGCTCCTCAGCAGTACTGTCCAGCCAAGACCATGACGAACAAGACAGCAGCAAAAGACCACGGTGTCTAAGAAGCCCTTTCCTGCCAAGGACAGGAAAGGCACCAAGTCCTCCAGGGGAGGAAAATATCCTAAGGGAGCGGCCAAGGCCGCAAACGCTAGGATAGGCACACCCCCTGCTTGTCCACCAGTAGGGGGATGCCTACAAAGTTGCTCAGACAGGTGGAAGCAACTTGGGGCTGACCCTGGAAAATAACCTCTCTGCCTCCCCTGACCAGGAATCCAGTGTCAATAGACTCCTTTGCCATGGGATCAGCAAAGGGGCTGGCCCTTCGGGCAGAAGTCCAGACCCTGTTGAAGAAGGTTGCTCTCCTGGAGGTCCTCAGCGGATCCCCAGGCTTCTTCAGTCGGCTCTTTCCTTTGTAAAAGGCGTCTGGAGGCTGGAGACCAGTCATAGACCTCTCGGCTCTGAACAAGTTTGTCAAACAAACTCCGTCAGCATGGAGACAGCAGACACGGTCAGACTAGCGGTAAGATCACAGGTCTTCATGTGCATACTGAATCTAAAGGACGCATACTTCCAGATCCCAATCTATCCGTCTTCAAGGAAGTACTTAAGATTCAGCCTCGACAACAGGAAATACCAGTTCAAGGTGCTGTGCTTCGGTTTTACCATAGTACCTCGTCTTCACCAGTGTTTGCCCTAGTGTCATCTTGGGCACATAGGATTGGCATCCATTTCCTTCTGATGCTTTGCCGTAATCTGGGGATCATGGTGAACCTAGAGAAGTCATCCCTGCTTTCTACGCAGAGACTGGTATACCTAGGCATGATAATAGACACCAGTCTCCACAGAGCCTTCCCATCAGACGACTGAATAGCAAGACTGAGAAAGGTCGCAAGACCCTTTCGCAGACTTGCGACCCTTCTCAGACAAGAAGAACTTCCAGCCCAGACATGGTTATGTCACCTTGGTCACCTTTAATCACTGGCCCATCTAGTTCCCAATGGTCCCCTCAGGAGTGATAAAAGAAATTAGAATGAAACTTGAAAATGAAAAATGGCATTCATGGATAACTTATCATAATCATGAAGAAGCATTCAATGCAATATGTAACATCAATGATATCAAAATTAGTAACCTAAATGTCATGGGTGCCCTATGTGATAAGATACCAAACAGTTTGGATGTATATAGACCTGCTGACTGGTTTGAGAAAGATATCGATATAACTATGCTCCCCCAAAGAAAGCCAAAACCACCAATGTGGCTTGTTGCCGAGCCTAAAGGGAGTAATGGGAATTATTTTAAAATTAGCAAACTAATTCAGAAAAAGGTAGGAACCAATGCACCAGGTGATATATCTCGCTTTGGGAAAAATAGCTTCCTAATCCATGCAAAATCATACACGCAATCAGTTATACTGTCTAACCTTAAGACAAA
>NC_090725.1:91105353-91151809 GCF_036898095.1 Palaemon carinicauda | reverse complement strand
GCATTAAAATCTTCATGTCATCCACGTAATGATGGTTGCTTAATGTAACAACAAAATTGATGAAATTCTTATAGGAAAATTGGTCTCTACCTGGTACAATGCAATGTGAGATTTTCAATATAATATAAGAAATTGTTTGTTATTTTTAAGGATACCTTTAAGATTTCCTGGGATTTAAGATTAGTTTGATTTAAAATCATTACGTTTCCAACGTTAAAGAAAATCACTTTCATAACAAAACCAGAATATTCTTTAATAATATAGAGAACGTTGTGTGTGTGTGTGTGTGTGTGTGTGTGTGTGTGTGTGTGTGTGTGTGTGTGTGTGTGTGTGTGTGTGTGTGTGTGTGTGTTTCAAAAACACTGCAGTGGAAATCAGTAAGTTCAGATTCATTGAAATAAAAAAAAAAAATGTTGAAATTGTTGTGGAGCCGGTTGACAAAGGACTTGTTCATTCAACATTGTTGGTTTGAATGAATTTGATTTCTATCATTCTTTTTATTTATTAATAGATTAATCTTTACAAATCTTTTTTTTTTTCTTGTTGTTCTTCTTTTGTGCTGGGCTGTTTTTACTACTGGGGCCATAAGGTTGTGGCCTTCTGCTTTACCAAATAAAGTTGTATCCAGGGTTGTTGTAATAATAATAATAATAATAATAATAATATTTTTTCGATAAGTATGCACTGAAACAAGTTAAATCACAGTTACACCCACATGAATATAAATCTATAAACGAGAGATACGTATATAATGATGGAATTATTTTCACTCTATTAATATCAACGACTAAAACCAAACTAAATCATGAAAGAAGTTAACCAATTGCCAATACAATTAAAAAAAAAAAATAATTTACAATTGGGTTTGAATAAACCGCTGCACTGAAATCCAAATATGTGGTCAGTTAAAATCAAGATCACCTTTTCTAAAATCTATCATTTTGATATGAAGATTATCTTATTACCTATCAAATCAAATTCAACAGGAGCATATGAATTTTCCTAACCGTCAGAAAATCAGTCTATCACACATTTTTTTGTCTCACTTTACGTCGTAAGTGTTTTCTCTTTATCACTCTTTCTTCCAGTTAAAAAAAAAACACACACACAGAATGCAGACAGATATGCACCTTAATTCTGTTAATAAAAGATCTATCTTGAGAAAGAAAAATTAATACTGTATTTGTGGAGGAAAAATTGAAACTTTCCGAATAGCGGAACACCTTTCTTTTGATAGGGTGGACAGAAGACTTTGACGGTCCACTGTCTCCATCTTGTTTGTATTCTACTTACTCCTTCGATCATCTATTCTCGCACATCCAAGTGTCTTTGCTTTGATTTTGTTTTGTTAAAAGTAGGATTTGTGGAGTAGTGGTTCATATAGTTTCCATTTCGTGATATACCCTGATAGTTTAAACAAGGTCTGATAAATATTTAGTCTTATTTATACTTACTTCACAATACTTGGGTTGACTTGTTAATGCTTTGCGAAAATGAGGCTTTATATCTTTCGTCATCATCTATAAGGGAATAACTATTAACAAAAACCATATTTGTTGCATTATTTGACCTATTTACATAGATATTTATTGGATATGAAAAATCTGACATACTGTACTGTTCTTTTAGATATTCATTAAAGGAGGAAAAGTATTAAAGACTAAATTGGGAGAACAAGCTGATGTAGCAAACCAACACTCTATTGCATGAGAAGACATATGTAAATTTTGAAATATGCGTGGGAAAAATAATTTGGCCTGAACGACACTAACATTAAAATAATCCACTTAACACCAGCACCATCACTGATATTTTAGCTTTAAGAAATTGCAGTTTGAAGACAAGGGACAACAAAATCCGACCATGTGTTCTTTTCTGTGAGAGAGAGAGAGAGAGAGAGAGAGAGAGAGAGAGAGAGAGAGCAACACTGAATGCAATGAAAAAGAGAAGAGTCGCTGAATCTTATATGTGTGTTTGTGTCTGTGAGAGAGAGAGAGAGAGAGAGAGAGAGAGAAGATTCTCTGAATCTTATATGTGTGTCTGTGAGAGAGATGCTGAAAGTTATGAGAGAGAGAGAGAGAGAGAGAGAGAGAGAGAGAGAGAGCCTTACCTTACCTTATTGCCTTATTTTTTGTTTGGGTTCCCCCAGGTCCCTCAGTGTGAGGCACCTCGTATATCCACCAGAGAGTTGCTAATGCATCTTCCGGTGTATTTTGCATCTTCCAGTCTTGGATGGTCTGGGATGCATCTTAGGTATTTATCGAGCTGATTCTTAAACACATCTACGCTCACTCCTGATATGTTTCTTAGATGAGCTGGCAGCACATTAAATAGTCGCTGCATTATCGATGCTGGTGCGTAGTGGATTAATGTCCTGTGCGCCTTTCTCAGTTTACCTGGAATGCTTTTTGGCACTATTAATCTACCTCGGCTTGCTCTTTCTGATATTTTAAGCTCCATGATGTTTTCAGCAATTCCTTCTATTTGCTTCCATGCTTGTATTATCATGTAGCGTTCTCTTCTCCCTTTCTAGACTGTATAGTTTTAAAAAATTGCAGTCTTTCCCAGTAGTCAAGGTCCTTAACTTCTTCTATTCTAGCAGTATAGGACCTTTGTACACTCTCTATTTGCGCAATATCCTTTTGGTAGTGTGGGTACCATATCACATTGCAGTACTCGAGTGTACTACGCACATAAGTTTTGTAAAGCATAATCATGTGTTCAGCTTTTCTTGTTTTAAAGTGTCTGAATAACATTCCCATTTTTGCTTTACATTTAGCCAACAGTGTTGCTATTTGGTCGTTGCATAACATATTCCTATTTAAAATTACACCAAGGTCTTTAATTGCTTCCTTGTTTGTGATTGTCTCATTATTAGGTCCCTTGTATGCATACACCATTTCTTCTCTGTTTCCATAATTTATTGATTCGAATTTATCGGAGTTAAATACCATCCTATTTATCTCCACCCATTCATATATTTTGTTTAGATCTCTTTGTAGTGAGTTCCTATCTTCATCACAAGTAATTTCTCTACTTATTCTTGTGTCATCGGCGAAACTTCTCACTACGGAGTTTTCAACATCACAGTCTATGTCTGAGATCATAATAACAAATAGCAGTGCAGCTAATACCGTACCTTGGGGCACACCAGATATTACCTGGGCTTCATCTGATTTCTCGTCATTTGCAACCACTATCTGTTTTCTGTTTTGCAGGAATTCTTTTACCCATTTTCCTATCTTTCCCACAATATTATGCTTTCTCATTTTTTTCTCCAATATGTTATGGTCTACCTTGTCAAAGGCTTTTGCAAAATCTAGATCGATCACATCTGTGTCTTTTTCATTTATCATATTATTGTATATGTTTTCATAGTGTGCTATCAGTTGGGTCTGTGTACTTTTTCCAGGTACGAAACCGTGTTGACCCATATTAAACAAATTATTTTTGACCAAATGGTTCATTATTTTCTTTTTTATTACCCTCTCATATACTTTCATAATATGTGATGTTAGACTAACAGGTCTATAATTGCTTGCCTCTAGTCTTGATCCACTTTTGAAGATAGGGGTTATATAAGCTAATTTATGTTTAACATATATCTCACTCATATCTACACTCTGTCTTAGCAGTATTGCAAGCGGCTTCGCGATAGTGTTTGCAGTTTTTTTTAACAAAATCGCTGGAACTCCATCTGGTCCGGCTGCCGATCCATTTTTAATTTCGTTTATAGCCGTGACAATATCTGCTTCATTAATATCTATATCCGTTAGATATTCGACATTTTCTTCTCTCATTTCTGTTTCATTATTCTCATTCGCAATTCTTGGCGTGAACTCACTCTTATATTTTTCTGCTAATATGTTGCATATTTCCTTTTTTTCATTCGTTAGCCGTCCTTCAATTCTTAGAGGGCCTATTTCTATTCTCCTTTTATTCATCTTTTTTGCATAGGAGTAAAGTACTTTGGGGTTTCTTTTTATATTTTGAAGTGTCCTTTCTTCTAAGTCCCTTTTTTCATTTTCTTTCGACTGTATAATCTTTTGTTCTGCATTTTCTATCTTACATTTTATTTCCCTCATTTTCCACACATTTTTTTCTTTTGCAAGATTTTTCTTCCACTTTCTAATTTTCTGAAATAAGATCCTTCTGTCTCTTGGTATGCACGTCTTTTGTTTATTGTTTTTTTTCGGTACATATTTTTCAACAATTTTCTCCAGTATTTTGTACAGTATGTCCGTATTTACCTGTATATTATCACTTATAAATACATTTTTCCATTCTTTATTCAGTTCTTCATTTATTTCTGACCATTTTATATTCTTACTGTAAAAGTTATATTTTCCATATCCTTCCCAAAGTTTTGTGCTTTTATTAATTCTGTGATCACTTGCTTTGGAATGAACTATCAATTCTATGATATTGTGGTCTGAAATTCCCGTGTTATACACGAGAGAGAGAGAGAGAAGGAGAGAAGATTCTCTGAATCTTATGTGTGTCTGTGAGAGATGCTGAAAGTTACGAGAGAGAGAGAGAGAGAGAGAGAGAAGATTCTCTGAATCTTATATGTGTCTGTGAGAGATGCTGAAAGTTGCGTGAGAGAGAGAGAGAGAGAGAGAGAGAGAGAGAGAGAGAGAGAGAAAAAAAATCTCTGAATCTTATATGTGTGTGTCTGTGAGAGATGCTGAAAGTTACGAGGGAGAGAGAGAGAGAGAGAGAGAGAGATGCTGAATGTTACGAGAAAGAGATGATTCGCTGTATCTTATGAGAGAGAGAGAGAGAGAGAGAGAGAGAGAGAGAGAGAGATGATTCTCTGAATCTTATGTGTGCGTCTGTGAGAGAGATGCTGAAAGTTACGAGAGAGAGAGAGAGAGAGAGAGAGAGAGAGAGAGAGAGAGATAGAGATGCTGAATGTTACGAGAAAAAGATGATTTGCTGTACCTTATGAGAGAGAGAGAGAGAGAGAGAGAGAGAGGATTCTCTGAATCTTATGCGTGTGTGTCTGTGAGAGAGATTCTGAAAGTTACGAGAGAGAGAGAGAGAGAGAGAGAGATACTGAATGTTACGAGAAAGAGATGATTCGCTGTATCTTATGAGAGAGAGAGAGAGAGAGAGAGAGAGAGAGAGAGAGAGAGAGAGAGCTTGTGGAATTCGCGCCAAACGCCGTCAAATAATTCCGGGCTTGGAAACGACATCAAACGCTCACCGAGAAATTGAAAGGGCCCCGAAATCCCCACTGAGCCTCCGACTAGCCAACGACACAGTTCGAGGCATATACAGGAATGAAGCAAATCCCGCTTTTAAGCTCATTTTGCGGTCGGATTTAGTCATGTCGGCGACACCGCTCCACACTCACGTCCCAACAACATTCAGCGGTTCAGGTTGTGAACCGAGTGTGATGCTTAGAGCAAAGCGATATCATTTCCATAAAAGATAATATCTCATCGCCAAGCTCTCTGGATGGGTGGCAAAATATAAGTCAGATCCCGCAGTCAAAGAGATTCCTTGTTAAGAGGAATTTAGGTGCTGCCTTTGAGCTGGATGTTGTTAATGATTTAAGTTGAGTGGGATGATCATGACAGAGAGAGAGAGAGAGAGAGAGAGAGAGAGAGAGAGAGAGAGAGGCAATGGTTAAAATAGCCTGTTTTTTTCCTACCTTCCAAAAATGTACGCATAATAAAAAAATACAAGCAAACCTGTTTCCCAGCAAGTTTGTTTATGCTCATGCGTATCTTCACCAGTCAGTCAAAACGTTAGGCCAATATCGAGGTGGTTTCTAAAAGAATTAAACCTGACTATACTTATTACTGCATTTCCATATACACACATACACACACAATGTATATATATATATATATATATATATATACTCTGGCCTATTCTTTCTACATTCACCTATCTCCTCATACACCTAACAACACTGAGATTACCAAACCATTATTCTTCGCTCACGGGGTTAACTACAGTACAATAATTCTTCAATGGCTACTTTCCTTTTGGTAAGGATTGAGTAGAGAGAGAGAGAGAGAGAGAGAGAGAGAGAGAGAGAGAGAGAAATCATAGTGTTACTGAAAAATTCATAAAGAATTCATTATTTACAATTCCACTAAAGATTTACAATAACATGGCAAATTTCCTTTATATTATTAAAACCCGTGCAGAATCATTTCAACATTTCCGTGATCTGCCCCTGTTCGCTTTAAAAAATAAAAAAATTCGATATTCTTTTCAATCTGTCTCAAGGATAGAACTGGCACACGTTTAAAATTTTCTTTCCTCTCAACTAATCATTTCTTCCTGCAAACACTACGTACTTGTTGAAATGTTTCACTTTTGATTTGCTTTCACACAATAACGATACGGACGAATACACATACACAAAATAAAATTAATATTTGTTTCAATAATCTTTCTCCTTTGTAACTTGAATCATTTGATACCCTTCTTTTTTCTCATGATCAAGCGATATATTCTTGTCTGTCTTATTCTGTTTCGCCTTCTGACTTTTGTTCTCTGATGAATTTCCTAGACTTCCACTCCATCTACTTCTCATGGCATTTGCCCAAATCGTCCACTAACTTAGCGCTGCCATTCCCATTTTTTAACCATACCAGTCTTATTTTGGACAAAGGTATGACGACGAAGACGACATCATCTTCATCATCATCATCACCATCGTTATCATCATCATTATCATCATCATTATTATTATTATTATTATTAGAAGCTAAGCTACCACCCTAGTTGGAAAAGCAAGATGCTATAAGCTCAAGGGATCCTACAAGGAAAAATAGCCTAGTGCGAAAAGGAAGCAAGGAAATGAATACTTTACAAGAGAAGTAATAAAATAAAAATAAAATATCTTAAGAACAGTAACATTAAATTAGATCTTTCATAAATAAACTATAAAATCTTAAAAAAAGAGGAAGATAAACATGACAAAACAGCGTGCCCAAGTGTACCCTAGAACAAGAGAACTCTAATCCAAAACTGTGAAAGTTCATAGTACAGAGGCTATGGCACGACCCAAGACTAGAGAACAATGGTTTGATTTTGGAGTGATATTCTCACCACATTTTTATTTCCCACGGGTTACTCAAAAGAATGGTAGTCTTGATATTTATACATATTGGTGACTAAATGTCCCCAATGATTCTAAACAAATTCCCAATGCCTTAGACTCTCGAAGAAGAGGGGCGATCAGACAGATAAGAGCTAACTTTCCGTCTATTGTTACCACGGACCTAATTCTGAGACCATGATCACCATCTACAATTAAATTGATCGACTTACATCATTTTTTTGATTACCACTGGTTCTCGAGCACAAATTTCGATCAAAATTTTCAACAAAATGTTTACGATGATTCTGACGCTGTCCTAATTCCAATTGGTTCTCTATTGAACAGCAATCGTATAAACATTGAAAACTGAATTTACTTATTTTTATCTCCGGTGTGTCAATGCAAAGTGATTTTCGAAATAATGGCAAAGGTTAAGTCTCATCATAATAATATAGGCAAATATATGGCACCAAATGATTCAATGGGAACAATCCCGCTTAAAAAGAATGGTAGTACAGTATGTAGCTACAGTATCCTATATCATGTGTAAGTAGCCAATGTTTAAAATCCCGAAAAATATAGAAACCTAAAGCGTAATAGAACGAAGGATTTACAGACTAAACATTAACAGTCCATGTACAGAATTCCTTCACAATCTAGGATCTCAGTTCGACTATTTCAAAGGACACAAAGTCATGCAATTTTCACCTGGTATTATTCACGTATTGTTCCTGGCAGCAAAATATCTTATTAACTTTGAATTGGCGCTTTATCATTTCACTTGTCGTTAATTCCACACATACCTACGTTTACTCACAAACTCTCTCAGCCTTTTCTTTCTTATTTAAACAAGGTTGAATTATAGCATGTGTTGTTCTATATGAATGAGCGCATATAATAATAATAATAATAATAATAATAATAATAATAATAATAATAATAATAATAATAATAATAATGGCGAAGATATACTGTAATTGCATAAGGTAGAAGTTTCACGACATCCAGTACAAAGATTTGAATACCTACTTCTTTTCTCTTTTTTTTTAATGATGAGAAATACATGTATAAATATGGTGTGGTGATGGTGAATTTGTCATGGCATTCATAAGAAATATAAGTTTAAAACTTATATTTTTCTTGAAAACCAGTTTTATTTTCTATGATAAAGATGGTTGTACGTTATATATAAGTAGAAAAGTTGATTGCTATACATTACTCAAGAATTTCATGTCAGCATTATTCCTTCGACGCTATTTACGACGGAAATAGAATCCTACACATATGTTCCGGCTACATTCATTCTTATTTGTCCCAGCAGAGAAATGAAAATAAAACATTGTCCCAAGCTTCATGCTCATAGCTTACTAAATTTCCAAACCTGAATTTCTAGACGTCGTATCAGAGCCCACACAATTAGGCTTAGATTAACTAGGGAAAACTAGCTTGGGTAGAAGAACAAAACAATTAGTCTAGCAAGTTTTTGTCTATTTGTTTTGATCAACGGCTAACATATATCAACGAAATGTTATTGAAGATTCCATTAAGGTTAATAAAAGAGAATGAAGTAACGTTATGGTAAATGCAGGAGATAGAAAGTATATCAAAACTATCAATTCATTAAAATAATTCTACAGACAAACGACACGGTAGCACATGAATCCTTTGCAGAGGGAGAGGATTGAATCAGAGCGTCGGGGAACACAGACGAACAGATCGACATCAAGAAGAAAATTATTAACAGGTAATTGTGAAAGTCACTTGAATCACCTGATTGATAGAACCAATTAAAGATGTAGCGAGGTTGGTAAAGGAAGCTGCCTTAAATAGAGGGATAATCACAGGAAAAGAGTCCTTTCCACTTTCGATGTTCTAGATTTCTCTTTAAAACCTTAACTCTTCGGTGTTCTTTGTGACCCGTTTGTCGCCAACCTTGATTCCACTGATATATATATATATATATATATACTCACTCTCTCTCTCTCTCTCTCTCTCTCTCTCTCTCTCATTGAGACCGTTAAGGTTGTTCAGCACTTTCATGAGTCTTAAAATATAAAATAATTAACAGAAATATTAATGAAAAAAAGCTTCCACAGAAATAAAACGTATCAACCCCACATTAAAACAAATAGGTAAGAAAAAAACTCATGTCATTAAAAATCTATATCCCGTAGATACCCAACAAGAGCATCTACATCAACACTATAACCTAGAATACCAGCGAAGGGCTTTACAATCGAGGTGCTTTATTCAAGGCGGATTTGCATATTTAGAGTACTGTAGTGCACCATAATGTGCCTTACTGACAGAAATCAGTTAAGCGCACTCAAAGTCTACATCTTCCATTCAAGGTCAAATTATGACCAAATAAGCCTTCTTCTCCCCCACCGTTACCCCTACATTAAGGGGTCGGTTGCCTGATGCACCCTCTCCAATCCCTTCTATCAAAGGCATATTCTTCCACCAAACCTCTTCTCTCCATATCATCGTTCTCCTTATCTGACCATCTAATTCTCTATCTCCCTCTTGATCTTCCAACCATAACAAGTTCATCACTCCCTCACCACCATCCATCCATCCATAACACATGACCACACCATCTCAGTCGTGACATACTTATCACCTCTGTAATCTTTACTACACCTGCCATTCTTCTCATTTCATCATTTTCCAACCTTTCAAGCAGGGATATTCATATATCCACTTCAGCATTCTCATCTCTGTTCTCTTAAGCTCTGCTTCCTCTTTTCGTCTTAGAGCCCAGGTTTCTGATCCACACAATAACACTGGTCTTATTACTGTGCTAAAGACTTTGACTTTTACCTCAATTGTCATTTTCTTATGACAAAATACGTAATCTAGTTCAAATTATTTCGACCCTCTGGATGATGTTAAACGAAGAAGGCCACGGTTCAATCTAACTCCGGATTTCTTCATATTTCCGATTTCTGTGAGCAGAGAAGACAGTCACCCCTCCTACCATTCCCTCAAAACATGACCTAATAAGTACATTCACTTTCTATCAAGTAATTATAAATTATGGTGGCTTCTACCGCTTAACTTTCTGCTACCTCATCACCACGAATTCCCACAATAGAGGGAACCAAGCAGAAATTAAGAGTTTTGTGCGCGAAGGAAATGTGAAAGGGTATCTCTTAAAGTTTTTGAACTAATTGGCGTAGACTTCTAAGACTTTTAAGATAGTTTAACACACTCTTTGAATCACAGTACTAAGTATGGTATTAAGTACAGAGGCACAGTCAGGTAACTTTGCTAAATATGATTCATCCATGGGGCTGCAGCAAATGTACGTCCAATGCCACAAAACATAAAACATGGCATAAAATTTCCGGATTTCCCGTTCCAAAACCAAATATCAATTTATGAAAAATGCGTCCTTGGATACCTCATTCCTACTACAAGCTCTGCACAACTGATTGCGTACATTCCATATACTATGAAAACCAAAAAATATCTCAAGTTACGAGACATCGAAATAAGTTGCTCAAGCTGGAAAATTCCTAGAGCTATCTGCGTTTCACAGTTCTTAATATATTATGCAACTGCATCGACACAAATGTGTGATAATTCTGACAAATAATAGACTTACAAGTAATAATATTAATAATAAAAAATGTATGAAGTACTTTTTCTTACTCAGAATATTTTGAAAAATGTTGCAGCTATTTCAGTGATAACGGCTAAAGAGTAACAGGAAAGACTAACTGTGGTGTTACAGAGGAATTGTTGATGTCTTGACAACTACAGTTGGTAGCTTGCCCTTTCATGTAGCAGAATTTGTAACAGGATTGAATTCTGTAGTTTTGCTAGGTTGAAAATTGAACCTTCAATGTGTGAAAAAAAAAAATAATTTAAGCTTCACCGCCACTGTCACTCGAGTGCTCACAGCATTTTCTCTGCAAACATCATAGATTCTTCACATGTTTGGCACTGCGTTTGATGTATGATAAAGTGTGAATGCTATAGTAATACAAAGTCCAGTAACTGAGTGCCCGACTTTTATGTACCATTAAAAGTTCAAAGGTCACTATCGAAAGTCTACTTCCGTGATTCTGGTATTGACTTCAATTCTTGGTAATTTCCAAACGAACCTTAGCTTTTCATGGCAATTTCCTACGTCTTTCGTATAAATGCGTCTATCAAAGGCACAATATATTCATTATACCTGTGGCCAATGAGTCGGACGTTTCATTCTCATGGCCTGGCAACCTATCACTGATAGGAGGTTAGAAGATGATACAACTTTCAGACTCGTCGGCCGCTTCTATATTCTACCTTTAGCATTTTAAGTTATTTACTGTAGTCGGTTACATAAAACGTAAGAGACATCAAGCCTATAATTCGTGTACTTTAGATGAATCGCGCCAGTGTCAACTTTTGAATATACTGCACTGACAGATGAACAAAGTCTACATCAAACCTAATTTTTCTAAACCCATGCAAAGCACAAAATTGTGATTGTCCTTCGGCAAATATCCGTACCGGATGCTATGTTTCGAAACCGAATTTTGGTGATAAAGGACAATATAAAATAAGGCACATTAGCGTTCCTTAACATAGTTCCTCAGGTTCATTTACACAAAAAGTTTTAATCTTGAATAATAATTTCATTTTAAGCTTTAAAACAATTCGCTTTCGTCTCTCAAACGGTACAAGTCATACTTAACTTCTAGAGACATAACCCGAATAAATTCGTGAGGGATAATGTGTGTGTATATGTCTGCATATATATATATATATATATATATATATATATATATATGTGTGTGTGTGTGTGTGTGTGTGTATGTATATATATATATATATATATATATATATATATATATATATATACTCCTACACCTATTGACGCAATATGTATTAAATCTTATTGATAAAATAAGTTAGAATTAACACCTACAATAAATAGATATTCAAAAGTAATAGAGTATAACTTCCGAGTAAACACGCACACTTTTGTCAAACCAGAGATAATTCACATCAATGAAATTTAGATTCGTCAAAAAGGATATCTAGGCTGAGAGCCTCGACTATTATTCGCCAAATGAAAGTAAAAAGTGAAAAAGCCACTTTGTCCCCATTCAAGTTAAAATCAATTGAGAGAATGGGCTTATGGATAACTTTTTCAAGCAAGTTTTACCGTCTCATCTCTTCTGTGAGAGGAAAAAGCTAGAGTAATAAAATACTCTTTGGTATCCCAATGAAGAATTTGAAATAAAGTAATGAAATAAAACAATATTTCAAACACAGTAGTCAAAACCATGTTTTCATTGATTAAGAGAAGATCCAGTAGTGTATTTTCCTAATAAAAACATGAAAACTGTCTCATTAAAAATCCCCTGCAAATTTTCAGCAAGTGAAATAGCAAAGAGCTAAATTTACAGTAGTAAACAAAATTTCTCGATTTCTGAGTAACAAAAAAAAAAAAAAATCCCTAAAAAATGGGATAAAGCACTGCTACTTAAGTTTTGGGTTTATATCCAAACTATCAGAATTTTGAAGAACTTATTTTATAAAATACATTAATATAACATGACATCCTTATTCTTTTCCTTTAGACAGCTACTTTGTTACAGCTATTCACAAAAATAATAATTCTTAGAAATTTTCCCCCTCCAAAATCTAGTTGGACAAGTATGCGGTTTGGCCAAGAAAAGAAGCTCGTTACATATGCAGATGATACTATTTTCTTTGCATCAATTCCATATCTAAATGTAAATGTGTGGTGGCTGAATCCATTAATAGATATCTAGCTAAAATTAGTGCAGGGTGCAAATTACAGGGCAGGAAGTTAAACCCTATCAAAACTCAAAGTACAATAGGAGGTAGGACGAAGATAGTGGCTCCTCAACACCCAGATCTCTGCATTCATAATTCTTTTTTTAACTATATGCGACTCCTTTAAAATTTTAGGTGTGATTATTGATTGAAAAATTACTTCTGACAACCACATTCGGTTCGTTTCGTATTTATTGAGAGAGAGAGAGAGAGAGAGAGAGAGAGAGAGAGAGAGAGAGAGAGAGAGAGAGAGAGAGAGAGAGAGAGAGAGGGGGGGGCTTATTAAGAGTCTTTTAAGATTTTAGGTGATCAATTTATCCTGAAAAAAAAAATGTTTAAATTCTTTCATTCTGCCTCGTTTCGAAACTAGTATTGTTCTCCTGTCTTGTCTTCAGCTGCTGAATCTCATCTTAATTTATTGGACTAAAATTTGTTGTCTATTAAATTTCTTAAGTCTGATCTGGATATAAATCTCTGGCAACAATAAATGCAGCCATTTCTAGTCTTTTATGCATATTGCTTAAGACTTTTCATAATTCAGTGCATCTTTTATATATTCATATATGACAGAAGTATTCTAACGCTGCTGCTGATTTTAAGATATCTTATATTCTTTATTCATTACGTCTCATATAGTTTATTTCCATTCTCACTAGGCATTTTTCGAGAGCGGGAACCCTTGAGCAGGTAGCATTCAGCTTTTCCAACTAAGGCTGTAGATTAGTTAATAATAATAATAATAATAATAATAATAATAATAATAATAATAATAATAATAATAATAATAATAGTTTTGAAAGTAATAGCTGCATCGGCAGAGTTTATTTTCTTATCCAATTTTTCTATTTTCCGGATAATTCTCTTCTCTAGAGCGCTGCAATCAGTCAGCAGATTTGAAAAATTCATCAGTCAGGTGAATGACAAAATCGGGAAGACTTCTCAAGTATATTCTCGCAAAATATAAGTAAAACTTTCGATACAAAATGGTAGAAACTACGACGCGTTTCGAGGATAAGTCCTTCCTCGTCTTCAGGTAAAGAGTGAGGTGGATGTTGCAGTCAAGGGGTATATATACCCAGGATCAGGATTTCAGGTGAGAGGCCTCGAATTTTCATCTGGTGTCTGGTGTACGGCGAGCTCGGCCGGGAATACCAGTCTGTGACGTCATCAGGGGCCCTGAATTTTGATTGGCTGAGGCGTGCTCTGAGCCAACCAGGCTGCTCTCCCGCTCAGCAAACTGTCCCACGTGGCCGAGAAAATTTCCTACTCTGGCGTCAAAATTCGGGGTATTTTCGTGGTTGGTGGTGTCTCCTAGCCATCTGCACGAAGAGGGCCCCCTTTACCACCCATCGAGGGCATACCTACTTGCAGAAGGATGGTGTAGCGATGAACTCTCCCCTGGGAATCCTATTCGCGAATTTCTACATGGAAGTTGTAGAAGAGAGAGTGTTCTCCTGTGTAGAATGCCCCTTTCTGTACTTCAGGGACATAGATAATACCTTTACGAAGGCAAGATCAAGTGATGAAATAGAGACTTTGAGGAGGACGTTTGAGGACCATATTGTACTCCGTTTCACCCTCGAACACAGCCAAGATAATCGCCTCCCGTTCCTGGATGTCCTAATCACCTCGACGGAGAATGGATTTCGGACCACAGTGTATACTAAACCCACAAACCTAGGCATGTGCTTGAATGGAGACAGTGAGTGCCCCACCCAATATAAGAGTTCTACCATCAAGGCTTATGTCAGGAGGACCCTGTTGCACTGTTCCACCTGGTGCGACACACACAAGGAACTGGACCGAATATCCCAAGTACTTGTCAACAATGGATTCTCCAATAAGCACGTCCAAAAGGAAGTCAGGAAAGCAGTAGACAAGTGGTACGAACCTGCCCCTGCCAAGAGACCCGACAGTAGCAATAACATCAAGCTATTTTATAAAGGACATATGCATCTGAATTACCTGCAAGACGAGAAGGCAATGAAAGAAATCATCAAGAATAATGTATTCCCTAGTGAAGACACCCAGAAATTGGATTTCATTATATATTACCAAACGACCAAGACGAAAAACCTTATTATGAGGAATAACCCAGCGCCCCCAGAGCAGGATTTCTTAAAGACGACGAATGTTATATATGCATATCAATGCCCTTTCCGTGGTTGTCCCGAGAATTATATTGGCATGACAACTATGCGTCTTTCCAAGAGAATTTCTTGCCACGCACAGCAAGGGGCTATAAAGAATCATGCCCTACAAAGACACAACATCCATATTTGTCGAGCTGACATTGTTAGCAACACCAAGATTATTGGTAGCGCCCCAGATAGTCGAAGTTTACGCATCCTAGAAGCTCTACTGATACAGCGAGATAAACCCACCCTTAATACGACTCAAGAGATGTTTTGTTACCATCAAGCCGCCGTATTGATACATCAAGAAACCCCCATCAAGGAGGAACTAATGAAGACACCACCAACCACGAAAATACCCCGAATTTTGACGCCAGAGTAGGAAATGATCTCGGCCATGTGGGACAGTTTGCTGAGCGGGAGAGCAGCCTGGCTGGCTCAGAGTGCACCTCAGCCAATCAAATTTCAGGGCCCCTGATGACGTCACAGACTGGTATTCCCGGCCGAGCTCGCCGTACACCAGACACCAGATGAAAATTCGAGGCCCCTCACCTGTAATCCTGATCTTGGGTATATATACCCCCTGACTGCAACATCCACCTCACTCTCTACCTGAAGACGAGGAAGGACTTATCCTCGAAACGAGTCGTAGTTTCTACCATTTTGTATAGAACGTTTTACTTATATTTTGCGAGAATATACTTGAGAAGTCTTCCCGATTTTGTCATTCACCTGACTGATGAATTTTTCAAGTCTGCTGACTGATTGCAGCGCTCTAGAGAAGAGAATTATCCGGAAAATAGAAAAATTGGATAAGAAAATAAACTCTGCCGATGCAGCTATTGCTTTTAACTCAGCTTGCCTAAAAGAGGGTCTCCTACTACGAATAATAATAATAATAATAATAATAATAATAATAATAATAATAATTATAATTATCGGCATTTGACCAATTCCTGATTTTTGTCCAACACAACGTTCATTCATTTTAATCTAAGACTTTAGTCCTTTCAAACAGCTTATCTCCATCATTTCGCCAAGATTAGTATGTTTCCAAATTTGAGAAAAAAAAAAATCAACGGAAATTATCTCTTGAACGTATGGCTCTTTAAACGAAAATATTCCCTCAAAAGTTTACATTTAATATTTCTTCCTCAATAATGAAGCATTTTTAGTTATTCTCTCAAAAGATAGTTTAAATTTTCTCTCTAAAAGGCATTTCTCAACTTTCTCATAAAGTAATGTTTCGTTTAATCTCTCTCAAAGTTAATATTTATATCAATTTCCAAAAACATACCGGTTTTATATTTTCTCCCCTAAAAAAGGCAAGATTTTCTTTTTAATTAAAAAATAACACTAGTGTTTTTGATGTTTTGAATTTCTATAATGCTCTCAAAAGTAGCTTTTTCACTTTTTAAAAAAAACATAATGTGGTTATCTTTGACCATACAAAAATTGTTTACCTCGCAGGTGTGAAGGTTAAATGATTCAAATAGACTTTATCTTATATATCAAATAATAATAAATTGAAAACTTGTGAATAAAGTATTTGTCACTGCTTTACATCAGAGAGAATATAAAACTTAAGGAAATATACATAATACACGAGCATTTCCGTCAATACCCATTTATCCCCAATATGACAATCTAAACATAAAAGTGTTTCCAGCATTTAACATTTTATCATTTTCTTAACTAAGTTAATCGTGATAAAATGTAACCAGCGAAATGAATACGTTTTTTGGTGGTCAATGATATTTTTGTTGCAAAAACTAATATAATAAATATTCAAACATAAGCAGCGGTTCCCTTTTCCTCATTACTCTAAATCTTATAAATATTTACCAACGTCTTCGATCTTTATGTGCTCCTTCCCATTAGGACCAGCTGTTGGTAAATGTACAACCTATATCCAATATGCAATTTCAGGAACATTGCGTATATCACTTTAAATATATAATATATATATATATATATATATATATATATATATATATATATATATATATACAGGTATATATATATATATATATATATATATATATATATATATATATATATATACAGGTATATATATATATATATATATACAGGTATATATATATACATATACATATATACAGGTATATATACACACAGCACGCGCGTCTCAGTCCCCCATTTATACCATCACCTCTCTCTCTCTCTCTCTCTCTCTCTCTCTCTCTCTCTCTCTGAAGATCAAAAGGACCACAACCGCATATGTATAGCTCATTAAAATCAAAAGACAATTTTCAACTTGGCTACGCACCGCTCTGTTAGGCAAAACTATATCATAGCATCCCTCCCTCTTGAAGAGGCCCATTTGTGTCTGTTTGTCTCCTTAACGTCCCTTTTTCCTAAACCATCCCGTTCCGGACCCTTCTAAACAGACAACTCTCTTCTCCCTTTCTTAGTGTACACTATACATGTAAGAACCTCATTTGTGTTGAGCGAAATGCAAAAACTGGGTCTAGAGAATCACTTTCCAGGTAAGCAAACCTCCCCCTCCCTCTTCTCCCTTCCCCTATGACCCCCTCCCGAACCCCATAACGACGAGGCAATACCATCTATGATGATAAGGAGTTGCTACACCGGCATCACAGCATCTAGCAGTCGGCAATTAATCAATCAAGCGATAGTTGGCTGCCGGCATCAGCAGTCAGTGGTGGATTGGTCGAGTCGAGGATTAAAGGAAAAGCTCGCAACACGTGCCAGTTCTCAGACTCCTTTCCATTCACAACGGCCTTACAGGGATACTTCAGGCCGAGCAGCATGCAATCTTCGAGCACCCTTCCTTACGGCCTAAAGTCGCTTGGTACCCTGCCAGAGGGTTAAGCCCCAGAAAGCCGATGATACAGAAAGACGTTGATTTTCCCGCCAAGTGGAAATATTGTTGGAACATTCAGACTCAATTTGGCGGGAGACATGCGATGGGGCGACGAAAAGCGACGAAAATCATATCAGAATTTGGGGGGAAATTCTTGACAACAGAGTGGAAAGAAAATATTACTCGTTGGGGGAAAATGATCGTAGTGTTCAAGGGAAAATCTCTTATTCCTTAGGACCATTTTTTAAATTTACATTTTTATAAAACACTGGGAAACAGATAAAGGCAAAGCGATATTGAATAAAATAAATATCTATCAAGGCTTATAATTACCACAATCAAATTTACAACCAAGAGATGTTATGTGGATCTTCCATGCAACAATAATTTTGAGCAGTCCTTAAAAATCGTAATACGGTAACAATAATAAAAATAAAACAGCATCTAAAATGTCATTTTCAATAAAATAAACAAAGTGTGATTGAAATCTAACTAACATCCATTCATTTATATTCCTTTGTGTTCGAACGATTATCTTCAGGTAACGAATTCCAGCGGCCCCTTTATAGCGCTATATATAGAATGAAGAAATCTTGATTCTAGCTTCTGGATGGAAAATATACATAGTCGTGAAGATCAAGACCTGTAATTTTAACTCTCTCATTTAGTCAATAACTTTTATGGCATAGGTTCACGATTAGAACAGAGGTAACGTAGGAATCATTTATATTTTAAGGACCAACTGAGCGGAAAAATCTGGAAAAATTGGGTTTAACTGCAATTACAACTTTTAACAAAAGTGTCCCTATCTTTTGCAATTAAAGCCAAACACAAAAAGAGGAAACGTTCTGTAATTGCTACTTCTTAACGAAAGTGTCACTACCTTACCCAATTCAAGCCAAATACAAAAACACAAGGAACTTCTTCAAAACATCAAAGGTTACAGCCAGCTAACAAAGAAGAAGAACTGTGATGGCGATGCGAAAGTAAAATAAAACTTCCATCTTATTCATAGGGAAACCAAAATAATAAAAAACTCAAAAAGGGAACTTTCCCGATGGAGCAAGTGTCAAAATTTCCTGGGTATTGCGGTCTCTTGAACCGTCTTTGATTGTATGTCATATAATGTAGACAGTGTAAATAAGATGATTACAAATAATGGACAACACAATTCCATGGAGGGTTGACCTACAGCCTCAAATTCTGACTAAATGAGTTTTACCTGGACCTGAATGCTACTCCATAATCCTCTCATCATTATTACTATTATTATTATCAGAAATTATAGTTTCTTCGGCTTTCTTTCTTCAGAATTCTTAATAATAACTACTATATACTATAACATTTCATTCTGCATTGGAGTTAAAATTAAAAATCTTATCATATAAAATAAATTTCAATGACTTTGCTGTCTTTTTCCACTCTAATCACCCGAAGAGAAAATGCCAAGAAGGCTGGCATTACTTAACATGAGATGGTTTTAAATGTGGAGTCAAGTAAAAAATAAATGAAATGCCAATGATTGAAATTGGGAGACTCGTCTCATCAAATTTATGTAAGTTAACAGGTTGACTGACACAAGGAATTGTGGTCTATTATGTTGACTGACCAACATGGAATTATGGGCTACTATGTTGACTGGCAAACAAGGAATACTGGGCTACTATGTTGACTGGCAAACAAGGAATTGTGTTCTATTGTGTTCACTGACAAACAAGGAATCGTGGGCTACCAAGTTGACTAGCAAACACGGAATTGTGGTCTACTTTGTTGACTGGCAAACAAGGAATTGTGGTCTACTATGCTGACTGACAAACAAGGAATTGTCAGCTACTATGTTGACTAGCAAACAAGGAATTGTGGTCTACTATGCTGACTGACAAACAAGGAATTGTCAGCTAGTATGTTGACTAGCAAACAAGGAATTGTGGTCTATGTTAACTGATGAACAAGGAATTGTGGTCTATTATGTTAACTGGCAAACAAGGAATTGTGATCTACTCTGTTGACTGGCAAACAAGGAATTGTGGTCTACTATGCTGATTGGCAAACAAGGAACTGTTGTCTACTATGTAAACTGGAAAACAAGGAATTGTGGGCTACTATGTTGACTGGAAAACAAGGAATTGTGGGCTACTATGTTGACTGGAAAACATAGAATTGTGGTCTACTATGTTGACTGGAAACATGGAATTGTGGTCTACTATGTTGACTAGCAACCAAGGAATTGTGGTCTACTATGTTGACTGGAAACATGGAATTGTGGTCTACTATGTTGACTGGCAACCAAGGAATTGTGGTCTACCATGTTGACTGGCGAACGAAGCATTGTGGGCTAATATCTTGACTGGCAAACAAGGAATTGTGGGGTAATATGTTGACTGGCAAATAAGGAATTCTGGTCTACTATCATGACCGGCAAACATGGAATTGTGGTCTACTATGTTGAGTGGCAAAAAAGGAATTGTGGTCTACTATGTTGACTGGCCAACAAAGAATTGTGGTCTATTGTGTTGACTGACAAACCAGTAATTGTGGTCTACTATGTTGACTGGCGAATAAGGAATTGTGGTCTATGTTGACTGGCAAATAAGGCATTGTGGTCTACTACATTGATTGGCAAAATATGAATTGTAGGCTACTATGTTGAATGCCATATAAGGAATTGTGGTCAACAATATTGACTGGCAAACAAGGATTTGTGAGCTTCTATGTTGACTAGCAAACAAGGTATTGTGGCCTACCATGTTGACTGGCAAAAAATGAATTGTGGGCTACTATATTGATTGGCAAACAAGGAATTATGGGCTACTATGTCAACTGGCTACTAACAAACGAGGAATTGTGGGCTACTATGTTGACTGGCAAACGAGGAATTGTGGTCTATGTTGACTGCCAAACAAGGAATTGGTGGCTACTATGTTGACTGACAAACAAGCAATGGTGGTCTACTATGATGACTGGCAAACAAGCAATTGTGGTCTACTATGTTCACTGGCCACCAAGGAATTGTGAGCTACTATGCTGACTGGCAAACAAGGAATTGTGAGCTACTATGTTGACTGGCAAACAAAGAATTCTGGTTTACTATGTTGACAGGCAAACAAGGAATTCTGGTCTACTATATTGACTGGCAAATAAGGAATTCTGGTCTACTATATTGACTGGCAAATAAGGAATTCTGGTCTACTATATTGACTGGCAAATAAGGATTCTGGTCTACTATGTTGACTGGCATAAAAAATTCTGGTCTATTATGTTGACTGGCAAACAAGGAATTGTGGGGTAATATGTTGATTGGCAAACAAGTAATGGTGGTTTACTATGTTGATTGGCAAACAAGGAATTGTGGTCTACTATGTTGATTGGCGGCAAACAAGGAAATCTGGTCTACTAAAGAATGCCCATAACTTGTATATTTTAGGTACGTTGTGGAGTCCACAACGTAGAAAAAAAAATTAATTAATTTGAAAATGGCAAACACAGATTTTTCCCTAAAATTAAAGTCATCTGCTGGATTTTTTTGGTACGAAATGTGATTACAGCCATGATCTAGATTTTTGCAGAGTAGTTAATCTGAAAGAAAAAACACTAAGACATGATAAACCACAGATAAATCAGATGACAGCAATAATGGGTAACCGACCAATAAAATTGTGATGGGTTGTAGCAATGTGTCACTGTTAGTGAAACATTTGGCTTAACCAGGGCTAGTTGATCTTTTTTTAATAATAATAATAATGCATCCGCAAGGGCTTACGTTGCATGGTAATAGACATTACTGACGTAATTACGGCAAGAGTCAAACTTCGTCGCCGGATGGCATTTTGTGAAATCCATGTTAAAGAAAAAAAAATTGATTTTTTTTCTATTGTAATAAACAAGAGTAAAAAATCACATGAAAAATCTACGTATACTATTACAAACATGAAGTTAAAGATGAATTAAAGATTAGCCCATGCGGAATAACAATATCATTAAATCACATGCTAATTAGCATATCGAAACTCCCAAAACACTTTGCGCCATTTCCTTTTATATTGCAAGCACGTTCGCACTTCCTCGAAAGGAGAACCCATACTATATATATATATATATATATATATATATATATATATATATATATATATATATACACATATATATATACATATATATAATGTATATATATATATATATATATATAGAGAGAGAGAGAGAGAGAGAGAGAGAGAGAGAGAGAGAGAGAGAGAGAGAGCGTAAATTTCACTATCAATAAAAGCCGCTGGGAAAAGTATATTCTCACCGAAACGTAAAAAACGAATGTGGAATGTTGAAAGTGTGGTTATCTCAAATGAGGAACAATATGCGATACTAGAATAACCATTCATAGGGAACATTTCATTACCTTTGGAATCTAGTTCCATCACAGAAACGTCCTTTATAAAAAATAATGGAAAAACATAAATCAACCTCTGCCCTACACAATCGTGTCACAAGATGATTTCTGTTACAGGGCCGTGAGATATATCAGAGCCTCTAAATAATGCACATAATGTTATTATGCAAAGCAAGTAGCATGCACACTCACATGAGGTACTGGGTGGCAAACACCCAGTAAGATGGCAGACTTTCCCTGTGGTAAAAATGTTTATGGAAGGTATGACTTCTGACAACACAAATACTATTTTTATGGAAAGGAATTCATATCTTCAAGCCTTTTATCTTGGAGGTGAGATCTCAGGAAGCAATTAAATAAAAAAATTTATCTTCGTAGATATAAGAAACCTTACCCCATTAAAAGAAATTTTTAACTCATAACAAAGTTTACTCAAATTGACTGTTATATCAAGTCCCAACAAAATTCATATATAAAAAGACCAAAATGCCTCTTTAAAGAAAATGTACTTCTCCGTGAATTTAGATTTATGCATCACTGATTAATTTACACTTCGCTGATTTTGGCGAGTTTTCTCCAGCTCGATCTGTCGTATAAAATACTTCCTTTTACAATCTTTTCCTGCAAATCTTCTTTGATGCAGTCTTTCCACCTTTTCTTTGGTCTTCCCCTCTGTCACCTTCCAGGAACCTCTTACTAGTCTGTTCCAAATCTCTGTCACGCCAGGGATAGAAATAACTTAGCTCCCTATATGGTGACGTAGATGACAAATGCTAACATATTTGCACCCTCCGCACAAACACTACCTTAGTTTATAAATAAAAATCACTTTAACTGTAAATTTTAAAAAAAATACCAAGCACCGAACTGAATTGATTTTAAACCAACCGTGTCCAAATTAAAGAAACTATATTAGAAATGTTATATTTCCCTATTAAATTAACAGCCTAAACTTAGCTTGATTGATTAATTGAGTTTTCTGGCATCCTGATACTTAGCCTGAACGACACTAGTTGAAAAGAGAGAGTACCGTATTAAATGAGGTGAAATTGGGGGATTAAGTACATTCAAATTCATAAGATTTACTGACATACAAGTAGATGTACTAAACGGTGTGTAGCAGCATGCTGGTACATCGAACAAATTTGTTTTAACAGTATTTAGATAAGAAATTATCTATTCCATTAGAAATTGGGTAGCTTCTTCATAATTTTTTAATCCATATTTTTCTTGGGCAGCTATCATTCTCAGGAACAGCAGGGAAGTCCAGGAAATGGCCAGACCCATTTGAAAAATTGGGTGGTTGTCATTTCTACATTTCTAAAATCTCTTTCAGATCAAATTAAACAAAAAATCGTTTTGCATCAAACAAGGGAAGTTAGAAGGGTGGCGTTAAAACAAAATAATTTCACTTTAACAGAATCTAGAAATAAAGTAAACCGTGTCCTTGTTGATCGGGCAGAACATAAAATTAAATATCGATTTCTAGCTCAATAAGAATATACAAATCTACCTCCCCATCAGAAATTTGGCATCTAAACTATCCTCGTTTGAATATTTCTAATATTCTAAGTTATTCCTTATGAAGTGTGGAAGGATATAAAATTCAATAGTGCAGATAAGCTATAAAAGTTGAATCATCTGACAATAACATGAGAAAAATTAAAGGAACCAATACATCATTCGATCAAAATGGACATTTTGACGTAGGAAAAGCAGTACTAACGATGTCTGCACAATTTTGAAAATTTTTAAAAAACTAGAAACAAGAGATTATGAATGTAAAATGCTGAAAAAATTGCAACACTGAATCTGTAATCCTCGCTTCTTCTGGCAGCTAATCACATTCAGAATAATAATGAAGAACAGGTAAATTGTAAAAACCAAACTTGGACGAACTATATATTTACACAAGGGCAATATTTATCAAAATCGTAATCAGCAATATTCTCATCTTTATACAAAAGATTAATTGGTAAAGTACTGTGGAGTATACGCTAATAGTGAAGAAATAAACAACATAAACGTGGTCACACTGGTTTCCTTTCAGCCCGTTTTTTGTTGTTGTTTTTTTTTCACAACTGATTTCAATACAGAAATATATACCTACTATACATTCCATGGTGTTTTGTTTATCTAGCAATTTTATTTTAATTTTAAAATTGTTCTTCTTAGCCAAAAAAATAATCTGTCATTAAATAGGCAAATGTATGTATATAATGCTATAATATGGTCTATCATAATAAATCAGGTTTTCCTTTGAGTATTTGACACAGAATTGCATGTCCAATTCCTTAATGAATTAGGCAAGTCCATCCTTGTATCTTGTACCTCAGATAGAGAAGTGTCTCCAACTGATTTCCGTAAGCATGGCGAATCAGATCTTCCTTTTGAACAATTAATTATTTGTTTCTTCATTCCCGGTGACTCTTTTATCATAAATGTTATCATGGTACACCAGCCTCGGTTGCTTCATTTTTCATTTATCATCATCATTATCATTATCCTTATCATTATCATTATTAGTATCATTATTAGTTAAGCAGCAACCCTAGTTGGAAAATGAGGATGCAAAAGTCCAAAGGCTCCAACGGAAAAATACCCTAGTAAGGAAAAGGAATAAGGATATCAATAAACTACAAGTAATAAACAGTCAAAATAACTTATTTTAAGAACAGTAACAACATTAAAATAGATCTTTCATGAATAATCTGTGGGAAAAGAACCGCTGGAGAACCGTAGCAAAGCAAGCCAGTGAAGTAACGACATCGTAGGAAGTGAAATTTGCCAGTAAATGACTGAGATAGAATCGAAGTAGAATCTTTTCCATTTGGCCGCAATCAATTCCACAATGCTACGCGAAATAAAGTTCCACAGTCTGATAATGGTTAGAATTGAAGATTTAAAAACCATAATTCGTCGATAATTAGTGTATTCGCTGTATGTAATTAAAATCCTAAAATTGATAACAGACAAAACGAACTAAAGATGACAAGAAATGAATGAGCAGTTTTAAAATGTATATCAAAGAACATGAATTCTAATAATGCTCAAACATAAAAATTGAAAGTGTGCAAGAAATTTCATATCATTCAAACACATAAATCAAATAAAATACAAGAAATTTAATGCTATTCAAACACGGACATTGAAAAAAAAAAAACATAGACAAACCTGGATAATGAAGTCGATATAGTAAGGAAAACCTAAAATGGAATCCGAGATTTATGAAGATTACTAAGGTCGAGCAACTGTGGCAACGGCCGTACATATAATACTATCGTTGATATGTTATGATTTATATTCAACAAGGAAAATCACTGTTAAATTAGACAAAAAAAAGCTATATAAAACAGTAAGACATCATGAAAAATAAGTGTGAACAATGATACTTATTGGGATCTATATCTCAATATTTACACTGATAACCCAAAATTGGATGGTACCTTCAATGAGATGTGTCTTTGGCCGAAGAACTGGCCCTACGTATAAAGTTTTAACAAAGTCTACAAAAAAAAAAAAGAAAAAAAAAAAAGCTTAGGAAACTAAGCAGCCTAAAAATACAGGGCTATAAATAAATAATAACTGTATTATATATTTATATAAGCCACATCACAAAACAGCAATACTATTGATTTCTTACCCAGGCATAATAGAAAAAAATTCTCGAATTCACTGCGACTTTCAATTTTGAAAGAAGACTTGCAGTGAAACCGACATGTAGGGTGAATCTTTTTAAAACCCAATAAAATATCACAGTGAAGAAAAAAAAAACTGTCAAGAAAAAACAATGAATATACTATATTCATGATTCTTAAATGGAAAAAGAAGAAATAATAACAAGCCGTAAATAAAACAAAACGTACAATCTGGAAAACCATAAAAATTATATTGTACAAGAAAGAAAAATATCCAACACAGTAAATGGTAAGAATCGAGTAAAACCTCAGAGAGAGAGAGAGAGAGAGAGAGAGAGAGAGAGAGAGAGAGAGAGAGAGAGAGAGAGAGAGAGAGAGAGAGAGAGGAGAAGCAAGTGGTTGGAGGAAGTGGAACAGAAGGAATCACTGATACAGAGAGCGATGATGCAGAAACCGAGGGATGAGACATATGAGAGGAGAGAGAGAGAGAGAGAGAGAGAGAGAGAGAGAGAGAGAGAGAGAGAGAGAGACTAAACTGTAATCCGGTCTAACATCATGGGTTGTCATCAAGCGTAAAACTCTACGGTATTACACGTCTATTTTAACTTTGATGGGACTTAAGGTTTTATATACAAACTTTGCTGAGGGAGAGAAGGGGAACACAGGTTCCTACACCACAACCTCTCAGACCACATCTCTTCCCCATGCATGTACGTTTGTATTAAAATGTACGTATCAATGTATACATGGTTATACATAAAAACATACATATACGTACTGTATACATCTAATATATATATATATATATATATATATATATATATATATATATATATATATATATAAATATATATATAAAATATATATATATATATATATATATATATATATATATATATATATATATATATATATATATATATATATATATATATATATATATATATATATATATATATATATATATATATATATATATAATCAGCTGTTGCTCGTCCACTGCAGGATAAAGGTCTTAGACAAGTCAGTCCACAAGCGTCTGTTTGTGGTCTTTCTATTAGACAGTCCATACCTCCAAAATTTTCTTAGTTCGTAAATCTACCGTCTTCTCTTCATTGCCCAGCTTCGTTTGTAATCTCTAAAGACCCACTCTGTCATTTTTCTTGTCCATCTATTATCTGTCATTCTCATTAATGTCCTGTCCATGTCCATTCCCTTTTTCTTACTTCTTAGATGCTAGAATATCCTCTACTTATAGTTTCCTCTCGTATCCATGTTGCTCTTTTTCTATCGCTAAGTATTGTCACCATCATTATTCTTTCCAAAGCTCTTCGAGTTGTGATTAGCTTATGTTCTAAAGCTTAGTAAGGCCCCGAGTTTCTAATGCATAAGTTAATATTAGTAGGACCATCTCAGTCAATACTTTTCTTTTTAGGAAAAGCGGAATTTTACATTTCATAATCTCATTTTGTTAACCTAAAGCTCTCCTTCCCATTCTTGTACTTTTAATTTCTCTCATGTTCTGGGGAAACACTTCCTGTCTGTCCTATGTACGTATATTCATTAGCAATCTCTAGAGGTCCATCCATAACTCTTATCTGTTGTATCTATATTTTCATTGAACATTATCTTAGTTTCTCCCATTTTCATTTTCAGTCCTACATTTCTGCTTTCTCTATTCAAATCTATCATCTTTCGTAATTTCTCCTATAATCTACTAAATAGAACTATGTGATCTGCAAATCTTAAGTTGTTAAGGTATTACCCAATTTAAATTCTTATAAACATCTTGGCATGCTATGAATGATTTAGGATAGATGGGGGTCTCCCTACCTAACTACTTTCTCATTTGGTATACTCTCACTATCTTTATGTAGTTTTAGGATTGCAATGCTCCCTGTATAGATATCTTCAAGTGTTCTAACATGAGATTCAGCTATTCCTTGTCTTTGAAGAGCTTTTATTACTGCTGAAGTTTTGACAGAATCAAAAGCTTACTTATAGTTTAGAAATGCCATACATAGTGGCTTGTCATATTCTTTAGATTTTTTCATTAGCTGGTTAATTACATGGATATGGTCTGTTGTTGAATACCCACTTCTAAAGCCAGCTGTCTTCATGTTCGGCCTGATATGATCTTTGTAAATATTCTATATATTATATAACAAATGAAAAATAAAAATAATTCAAGTAATACTTTTTATAAGTTATGAAATGGTGTACATTACATAATGTCTGAACAAAAGAGCTCAATATTTATATATAAAAAAGTAGATTTTTGCAGTGATTCAGGAAAAGGAATCCTCTAATGTAAAATGTGCATGAAAAAGGCAAAATAAAACAAAATATTATTTAAAAAATAAAAGAATAATAGCAATACAAACGAATTTATACAAACAAAAAAAACGTGCAACGTCGTAAATCCTGTGGGAAATGTAGTCGAGCAGACGAACAGCCTATGAGTGGGCGGAGACGCCTAAGACGGATAGATGGTTAATGTAATGGACGAGGTATCAATGTCTCCTGCCCACTCCCACTTGACCTTATCCTATGGTACCTTTTCACGGAAGAAGGTGGAGCTTTTGCCACACATAGGGAATTCTGAAGAAGCTGTTCTTTATACAGATATTATGCAAATTCAGCTTCAAAGTGAAATCATTCATATTTAGGCTACTATTATTCAAATAAAACCTTCCTGTATAAAAAAACAACTCTGAGGAATATATC
Organism: Palaemon carinicauda; assembly: GCF_036898095.1. Lineage (NCBI taxonomy): Eukaryota > Metazoa > Arthropoda > Malacostraca > Decapoda > Palaemonidae > Palaemon > Palaemon carinicauda. Next base: position 91,123,218 of record NC_090725.1, on the reverse strand, counting down.
TACTAAATTTTCTTTTTATTTTTCATAATAATTGAAAGCTATGTATATCCTATGATACCCAGAGTACATTTTGTGGAGTAAATATTATTATTATTATTATTATTATTCATTTTAATAAGACGGGTTTATGCATTACGTCAAGTGGGTATACACCGTACATGGGGAAGACTCATACAGCAATAATCAACTAAAGACTATAGCGTACCTCGTGACGTCACTGCTAGTGAAGAGGAGGCAGACGCTCCACATTAACGCCATTTGTCATTACCGCTAACTACTTCGTTTGTTTACAAGGTAAGATTTTCATTTTTGGGGTCGTCAAATATAATGTTTCGATCAAATAATATAGTGTGCCATGACAGTGAATATGGCAGGATCATGTTGACATATGATTAAAAGTGAAAGTTTTTATATGCATGCAATATGAGTGTAAATAAGGACCCAATCAAAACTGACGAAATAAGGTGCTTTTGAAAAAAAAAAAATGTGGCCGGAGAACACCCTTCCGGATACATGCTGTACATGCGAATTTTCCAAGTATTGGTCATTTTATAATAATTGAGAAAACAAATGAAAAGTGATTGTGTGTAGGCCTATACCTTTTAATGTAAATAAAAGTACAAGTGAAATAGAGCCATGAAAAGCACAGGAAGTTCTTTTTAGGGGCTAAAGTTACGAGTGATTTCAAAGGGTTTTCTTGTGAAGCAATTTCATGGAAAATATGCATAGTGACTTTTAGTATTAAATAAGATGAGCTATTGATAAAAAGTGCCTATGATTAATATTTAAATTTCAACTCTTCTTCATGGTTTTTTCTTTCAGTATATATATATATATATATATATATATATATATATATATATATATATATATATATATATATATATATATATATATATATATATATATATATATATATATATCACTGAGTTTCTTAAGATCATGCCATATAAAGGCCATACCTTAAACTTTATTTTCATGATTGTGTCCAATAAGTCTCAAACATTTTTAAGAAATATTTTCTCTAGTAGTAGGGATTGTCTCCACCTCGCCATGCAGCTACTGGAACTAAAAATACCTTCACAAAATAAATCAAAATTAACTAGCATTTAATCTATTTACACAAACACTTTTCGCAGTCAAAGCCTAAATCATAGAGATTGTGTAACTATCGCGGAAAACGCAGGAGCTCACTGCGGACAACACTATCAAATATCGACAATACAAAACGGTCTAAAACTTTCATCTTCCCGTGAGTAAAAATCTACTTCCAGCCCCAAGCAGTACAATTCTTTCGGGAGAAGCTCCGAAGGTGAAACTTAAACTTGCAAAAATAACGAGTGTGTGTGTCTAATGCCCATTACAATAAATAACGCAATGACCAGAGGAAAGGCTCTTAGCTGACCATTCGCCCAGTCCCTCTACTAAACCCGTCCCCTCCCTCTCCAGAATGTGCACTATTGGAAGACACTAAAAAGAAGAAGGAACAACGAAGAGAATGGGTCATGAAATACGTATAGTCTGGTTGTATTGGAAATGAGAGGCATTTTCGTGCCGACTATCACTTCTTTACGGCTGCCTCCTCCTCGCTCTAAGCGCCGACCGTAAAAATGCCTCCTGATTGGAAAACACTCCTGAAAGAGCAGGTGTTTCCGTGCTCTCGACTACTGATCTAATCGTTTATTTGATTAAAACAAAGAGACCACAAAAGAGAGAGAGAGAGAGAGAGAGAGAGAGAGAGAGAGAGAGAGAGAGAGAGAGAGAGAGAGAGAGAGAGAGAGCGCCCTGGCCATAAACATTTCGTTAGAGAGAGTATTAGGCGGACCGGCACCGTTTATCGTTCTTCTTCTGTTATTTGGCGCGCAGATGTCTGGTTCCCATTGGCCTCCATCTATTAGTCACGAGAGCGCGCGGTCACACGCCGAGCACTGATTGGCCCTTTGGCCAGCTAATGAACCAATTGCCTAAGCTGGTACACACCTCCCTCACACCCTTCCCTGTTGCAATACTCCTGCCCCCTTTAAACCCTTTAGACTTCTTTTTCCAAAGGCACTTCTTGCCCATTGACCCGAAAGATGTTCAGAGGACAGAACGGTTTAGAAAAAACGTAAAAAACTAAGTAACGCAAGTTGGAATAGTTTAACAGTCAAATGCCGTGACAGGAGAGAGCGAAGAAAGTTGCAAGATGAATTAGTCTATTACAAGCACACTAAACGGCAGTGCTTCACTCCTAATGGCCCTTAACCATGGAAACCTTCCCGGGCCTGTCGATGTATGACCCGCCAAACACGGGCTCGTGGATGAGGGAAACAAGTCGGACTGGTTACAATGGGAAGGACGGAGGAGGACGGAGATGGGGGTATGGGAAGGAACCAAGAGGGTTAGGTGAGTATAGAGACTTTAAGTATCTACACAATCGGAAAACATTTCCCTTTTAAGGAACAGGGTAAACAATGACACAGTGGAGTGAGTGCTTGCAACAATTGATGATATGAATATTGAACTACGTATAATGTAGATTAGTATAAAAAACTGACGAAATAAAATAGGAGATTGTGTTCTTTCCAATCAAATCAATTATTCTAGTCTTGGCAGGCACTCCACGAGTAGCTAGAATACTCGACTGAAAAACACACACTTTTCGACTTTCCAGTAACGTTATTCAAATTTTCAGAAAAAAATTAAAACCTTTCAATTAGTTTTCCATCTTTTCTTTGTTTTCCACAAAGCCAGGACATTAAATAGCCAATTGCAAAAGATGTTAAGACACCTAATTAGTATGTGCCCTGACCATGAATTTGTTAAATCTTACGGTCCAGTTTCCAAAGGTGAACAATTAAAAATATTTTACCCAATAAAACTTTCACCATATACCTCGACAAAATTCAACTTCAATATAGATGAAAGTGAGTGCACGAGTCATAATATTATGCATAATCAGACAAATTAAGCCCCTTTAACCACAAAATATAGGTTAAGTACAATGACAATATCTATAAGAAACACCACAAGAATTGCTCTCTTTGTTGTTAAATACTCACCTTTCTTTTTTTTTCTTTTCCTTGTTTCCATTGAATGAGATCGTGAAACGTAAAGTGTACACTTGGCAGTCAAAAGCCTTGAGAATTCTAATTCGATGTAATCCAATTTATATGTCTTAAAACTCTTTCTGGTACTCTTGACTACCGGCCATCAATAGTTTTCCGTAAATTGGGATTAAAACATTTCCTTTTTTTAACCTGAATCGATTCATAACTTATATCCATATCATAACTATTTTACAAACCTAGATAACATCTTTTTGAAAGACGCTTAGCTCAAATTTGAATAAAGTAAAAATAAGAAAAAATCAAATTTAGATATGAAATTCCATTAAATTGTCACTGGTCGGGTACCTAACTTAGGTTTAAAATGCAAGATATTTCACGCATCCACAAAATGATGCGATCGCCCGGAACAAGAACAAAAACCAGCTTAAACACTAGAATCTCAAAAAAGTATTCCTACTGCAGAACCTGTCCATATAAAAATAGAATATGTTAAGGAGCTATTTGATGTAGGCTACATATAAAGAAGGCAGACTAATGCTATCCAATATAGTCCACATATAAAGACACACTCATGTCACCCAAATAATGCTACATATAAACATGATATGCAATATAGCCCAATTAAAAGGTAGACTAAGGCTATCCAATGCATCCTAAAATAAAAGGTAGATTAATACTATCAAATTTAGCATATAAAATGCAGACTAATGCCATCAATGCAGCATATAAAAGAGAGACTAAGAGTATCAAATGTAACATATAAAATGCTATCCAATGTAAAGACCACGACTAATTCTATCGACTGTATCCTCAAAAAAGGCAAAGGCTAATTATATCAATTTCATCCCTATATGAAAATTATTAACTCCATCCAGTGCAGCCTCAAATAAAAATGCAGACATTCTATCAAATCAGACATTCTATCCAGAGCAGAATCAAATAAAAAGTCAAGACTAATTCTATCCAGAGCAGAATCAAATAAAAAGTCAAGACTAATTCTATCCAGAGCAGAATCAAATAAAAAGCCAAGACTAATTCTATCCAGTGCAGAATCAAATAAAAAGTCAAGACTAATTCTATCCAGTGCAGAATCAAATAAAAAGCCAAGACTAATTCTATCCAGTGCAATCAAATAAAAAGCCAAGACTAATTCTATCCAGTGCAAAATCAAATAAAAAGCCAAGACTAATTCTATCCAGAGCAGAATCAAATAAAAAGCCAAGACTAATTCTATCCAGTGCAGCATCAAATAAAAAGCCAAGACTAATTCTATCCAATGCAGCATCAAATAAAAAGCCAAGACTAATTCTATCCAGTGCAGCATCAAATAAAAAGCCAAGACTAATTCTATCCAATGCAGAATCAAATAAAAAGCCAAGACTAATTCTATCCAATGCAGAATCAAATAAAAAGCCAAGACTAATTCTATCCAATGCAGAATCAAATAAAAAGCCAAGACTAATTCTATCCAATGCAGCATCAAATAAAAGCCAAGACTAATTCTATCCAGTGCAGAATCAAATAAAAGGCCAAGACTAATTCTATCCAGTGCAGAATCAAATAAAAAGCCAAGACTAATTCTATCCAGTGCAGAATCAAATAAAAAGCCAAGACTAATTCTATCCAGTGCAGAATCAAATAAAAAGCCAAGACTAATTCTATCCAGTGCAGAATCAAATAAAAAGCCAAGACTAATTCTATCCAGAGCAGAATCAAATAAAAAGCCAAGACTAATTCTATCCAGAGTGCAGAATCAAATAAAAAGCCAAGACTAATTCTATCCAATGCAGAATCAAATAAAAAGCCAAGACTAATTCTATCCAGTGCAGAATCAAATAAAAAGCCAAGACTAATTCTATCCAGTGCAGAATCAAATAAAAAGCCAAGACTAATTCTATCCAGTGCAGAATCAAATAAAAAGCCAAGACTAATTCTATCCAGTGCAGAATCAAATAAAAAGCCAAGACTAATTCTATCCAGTGCAGAATCAAATAAAAAGCCAAGACTAATTCTATCCAGTGCAGCATCAAATAAAAAGCCAAGACTAATTCTATCCAGTGCAGAATCAAATAAAAAGCCAAGACTAATTCTATCCAGTGCATCAAATAAAAAGCCAAGACTAATTCTATCCAGTGCAGAATCAAATAAAAAGCCAAGACTAATTCTATCCAGTGCAGCATCAAATAAAAAGCCAAGACTAATTCTATCCAGTGCAGAATCAAATAAAAAGCCAAGACTAATTCTATCCAGTGCAGAATCAAATAAAAAGCCAAGACTAATTCTATCCAGTGCAAATCAAATAAAAAGCCAAGACTAATTCTATCCAGTGCAGAATCAAATAAAAAGCCAAGACTAATTCTATCCAGTGCAGAATCAAATAAAAAGCCAAGACTAATTCTATCCAGTGCAAATCAAATAAAAAGCCAAGACTAATTCTATCCAGTGCAGAATCAAATAAAAAGCCAAGACTAATTCTATCCAGTGCAGCATCAAATAAAAAGTCAAGACTAATTCTATCCAGTGCAGAATCAAATAAAAAGCCAAGACTAATTCTATCCAGTGCAGAATCAAATAAAAAGCCAAGACTAATTCTATCCAGTGCAGAATCAAATAAAAAGCCAAGACTAATTCTATCCAGTGCAGAATCAAATAAAAAGCCAAGACTAATTCTATCCAGTGCAGAATCAAATAAAAAGCCAAGACTAATTCTATCCAGTGCAAAATCAAATAAAAAGCCAAGACTAATTCTATCCAGTGCAGAATCAAATAAAAAGCCAAGACTAATTCTATCCAGTGCAGAATCAAATAAAAAGCCAAGACTAATTCTATCCAGTGCAGAATCAAATAAAAAGCCAAGACTAATTCTATCCAGTGCAAAATCAAATAAACAGCCAAGACTAATTCTATCCAGTGCAAAATCAAATAAAAAGCCAAGACTAATTCTATCCAGAGCAAAATCAAATAAAAAGCCAAGAATAATTCTATCCAGTGCAGAATCAAATAAAAAGCCAAGACTAATTCTATCCAGTGCAGCATCAAATAAAAAGCCAAGACTAATTCTATCCAGTGCAGAATCAAATAAAAAGCCAAGAATAATTCTATCCAGTGCAGAATCAAAAAAAAAGCCAAGAATAATTCTATCCAGTGCAGAATCAAATAAAAAGCCAAGACTAATTCTATCCAGTGCAGCATCAAATAAAAAGCCAAGACTAATTCTATCCAATGCAGAATCAAATAAAAAGCCAAGACTAATTCTATCCAGTGCAGCATCAAATAAAAAGCCAAGACTAATTCTATCCAATGCAGAATCAAATAAAAAGCCAAGACTAATTCTATCCAGTGCAGCATCAAATAAAAAGCCAAGACTAATTCTATCCAATGCAGAATCAAATAAAAAGCCAAGACTAATTCTATCCAGTGCAGCATCAAATAAAAAGCCAAGACTAATTCTATCCAGTGCAGCATCAAATAAAAAGCCAAGACTAATTCTATCCAATGCAGAATCAAATAAAAAGCCAAGACTAATTCTATCCAGTGCAGCATCAAATAAAAAGCCAAGACTAATTCTATCCAGTGCAGCATCAAATAAAAAGCCAAGACTAATTCTATCCAATGCAGAATCAAATAAAAAGCCAAGACTAATTCTATCCAGTGCAGCATCAAATAAAAAGCCAAGACTAATTCTATCCAATGCAGAATCAAATAAAAAGCCAAGACTAATTCTATCCAGTGCAGCATCAAATAAAAAGCCAAGACTAATTCTATCCAATGCAGAATCAAATAAAAAGCCAAGACTAATTCTATCCAGTGCAGAATCAAAAAAAAAGCCAAGAATAATTCTATCCAGTGCAGAATCAAATAAAAAGCCAAGACTAATTCTATCCAGTGCAGCATCAAATAAAAAGCCAAGACTAATTCTATCCAATGCAGAATCAAATAAAAAGCCAAGACTAATTCTATCCAGTGCAGCATCAAATAAAAAGCCAAGACTAATTCTATCCAATGCAGAATCAAATAAAAAGCCAAGACTAATTCTATCCAGTGCAGAATCAAATAAAAAGCCAAGACTAATTCTATCCAGTGCAGCATCAAATAAAAAGCCAAGACTAATTCTATCCAATGCAGAATCAAATAAAAAGCCAAGACTAATTCTATCCAGTGCAGCATCAAATAAAAAGCCAAGACTAATTCTATCCAGTGCAGCATCAAATAAAAAGCCAAGACTAATTCTATCCAATGCAGAATCAAATAAAAAGCCAAGACTAATTCTATCCAGTGCAGCATCAAATAAAAAGCCAAGACTAATTCTATCCAGTGCAGAATCAAATAAAAAGCCAAGAATAATTCTATCCAGTGCAGAATCAAATAAAAAGCCAAGACTAATTCTATCCAGTGCAGCATCAAATAAAAAGCCAAGACTAATTCTATCCAGTGCAGAATCAAATAAAAAGCCAAGACTAATTCTATCCAGTGCAAAATCAAATAAAAAGCCAAGACTAATTCTATCCAGTGCAGAATCAAATAAAAAGCCAAGACTAATTCTATCCAGTGCAGAATCAAATAAAAAGCCAAGACTAATTCTATCCAGTGCAGCATCAAATAAAAAGCCAAGACTAATTCTATCCAGTGCAGAATCAAATAAAAAGCCAAGACTAATTCTATCCAGTGCAGAATCAAATAAAAAGCCAAGACTAATTCTATCCAGTGCAGCATCAAATAAAAAGCCAAGACTAATTCTATCCAGAGCAGAATCAAATAAAAAGCCAAGAATAATTCTATCCAGTGCAGCATCAAATAAAAAGCCAAGACTAATTATATCCAGTGCAGAATCAAATAAAAAGCCAAGACTAATTCTATCCAGTGCAAAATCAAATAAACAGCCAAGACTAATTCTATCCAGTGCAAAATCAAATAAAAAGCCAAGACTAATTCTATCCAGTGCAGAATCAAATAAAAAGCCAAGACTAATTCTATCCAATGCAGAATCAAATAAAAAGCCAAGACTAATTCTATCCAGTGCAGCATCAAATAAAAAGCCAAGACTAATTCTATCCAATGCAGAATCAAATAAAAGGCCAAAACTAATTCTATCCAGTGCAGCATCAAATAAAAAGCCAAGACTAATTCTATCCAGTGCAGAATCAAATAAAAAGCCAAGACTAATTCTTTCCAATGCAGAATCAAATAAAAGGCCAAGACTAATTCTATCCAGTGCAGAATCCAATAAAAAACCAAGACTAATTCTATCCAGTGCGCTATCCAATAAAAAGGCAGACTAATTCTATACAGTGCAGCCACAAATAAAAAGGCAGACATTCTACCCAGTGCAGGCACAAATAAAAAGCCAGAGATTAATTCTATCCAGTGAAGGATCAAATAAAAAGGCAGACTAATTCTATCTAGTGCAGCCTCAAGTAAAAACGCAGACATTCTATCCAGTGCAGAATCTAGTAAAAAGGCAGACGAATTCTATCCAGTGCGGCCACAAATAAAAAGGCAGAGACTAAATCTATCCAGTGCAGATTCAAATAAAAAGGAGGACTAATTCTATCCAGTGCAGAATCAAATAAAAAGTCAAGACTAATTCTATCCAGAGCAGAATCAAATAAAAAGTCAAGACTAATTCTATCCAGTGCAGAATCAAATAAAAAGTCAGACTAATTCTATCCAGCGCAAAATCAAATAAAAAGTCAAGACTAATTCTATCCAGTGCAAAATCAAATAAAAAGTCAAGACTAATTCTATCCAGAGCAGAATCAAATAAAAAGTCAAGACTAATTCTATCCAGAGCAGAATCAAATAAAAAGTCAAGACTAATTCTATCCAGTGCAGAATCAAATAAAAAGGCAGACTAATTCTATCCAGTGCAGAATCAAATAAAAAGTCAGACTAATTCTATCCAGTGCAGCCACAAACAAAAAGGCAGAGACTAATTCTATCCAGGGCAGAATCGAATAAAAAGGCAGACTAATTCTATCCAGTGCAGAATAAAAAAAAAGTCAAATTCATTGGTGGCCTGTTGGTAACGTCCTTGCAAGGTGACCGTCACACTGGGGTTCGACTCTCGTTCAAACTCGTTAGTTCCTTTGGTCACTGCAACCTCACCATCATTGTCAGCTAAGGATGGGGGATTTGGGGGAGCTTATAGGTCTATCTACTGAGTCATCAGCAGCCATTGTCTGGCCCTCCTTGGCCATAGCTTGGGTGGAGAGGGGGCATAAGAGCTGGTCATATGTATATATGGTTAGTCTCTGGGGCATTGTCCTATTTGAAAGGGTAATGTCACTGTCCATTGTCTCTGCCATTCATGAGTGGACTTTAAAACTATAAAGCAGTAAAGACTTATTCAGTCCATTGTAGCCTCATGTAAAAGGGCAAAGATTAAGTCTATCCATTATAGCCTCATATAAAAAGGCAGACTAATTCTTTACATTGTAGCTTCGTATGACAAGGCAAAGACATATTCTATCCATTATAGCCTCATATAAAAAGGCAAAGACTAATGCTATACACTGAAGTCTCACATCAAACGGCAAAGACTAATTCTATCCATTATAGCCTCATATAAAAAGGCAAAGACTAATGCTATACATTGAAGTCTCATATCAAAAGGCAAAGACTAATGCTATACATTGAAGTCTCACATCAAAAGGCACAGACTAATTATATCCATTATAGCCTTATATAAAAAGGCAAAGACTAACACTATACACTGAAGTCTCACATCAAACGGCAAAGACTAATTCTATCCATTATAGCCTCATATAAAAAGGCAAAGACTAATGCTATACATTGAAGTCTCATATCAAAAGGCAAAGACTAATGCTATACATTGAAGTCTCACATCAAAAGGCAAAGACTAATTATATCCATTATAGCCTTATATAAAAAGGCAAAGACTAACACTATACACTGAAGTCTCACATCAAACGGCAAAGACTAATTCTATCCATTATAGCCTTATATAAAAAGGCAAAGACTAACACTATACACTGAAGTCTCACATCAAACGGCAAAGACTAATTCTATCCATTATAGCCTTATATAAAAAGGCAAAGACTAACACTATACACTGAAGTCTCACATCAAAAGGCAAAGACTAATTCTATCCATTATAGCCTTATATAAAAAGGCAAAGACTAACCCCATACACTGAAGTCTCACATCAAAAGGCAAAGACTAATTCTATCCATTATAGCCTTATATAAAAAGGCAAAGACTAACCCCATACACTGAAGTCTCACATCAAAAGGCAAAGACTAATTCTATCCATTATAGCCTTATATAAAAAGGCAAAGACTAACACTATACACTGAAGTCTCACATCAAAAGGCAAAGACTAATTCTATCCATTATAGCCTTATATAAAAAGGCAAAGACTAACACTATACACTGAAGTCTCACATCAAACGGCAAAGACTAATTCTATCCATTATAGCCTTATATAAAAAGGCAAAGACTAACACTATACACTGAAGTCTCACATCAAAAGGCAAAGACTAATTCTATCCATTGCAGCCTTATATAAAAAGGCAATGGATAATTCTATACACTGAAGTCTCATATAAAAAGGCAAAGACTAATTTCACACATTGTAGTCTCATATAAAAAGGCAAAGACCAATTCTATACACTACAGTCTCATATAAAAAGGCAGACTAATTCTATCCATTATAGCCTCATATAAAAAGGCAATGACTAATTCTATACACTGAAGTCTCATATAAAAAGGCAAAGACTAATTCTATCCATTGTAGCCTCATATAAAAAGGCAAAGACAATGAAGTCTCATATAAAAGGCAAAGACTAATTCCATCAATTATAGCCTCATATAAGAAGGCAAAAACTAATTCTATCCATTATAGCCTTTTTTAAAAGGCAAATACAAATTATATCAATTATAGCCTCATATAAAAAGGAAATAATTAATTCTATATATTGAAGTTTCTTATAAAAGGCAAGACTAATTCTACACATTGAAGACTCAGATAAAAGGGCAACGACCAATTGACTAATTCTATCCATCATAGCCTCATATAAAAAGGCAAAGACTAATTCTATACATTGAAGTCTCATATAAAAAGGCAAAGACTAATTCTATAAATTGTACTCATATAAAAAGGCAAAGACTAATTCTCTACATCAAAGTAACATACGTAAAGGCAGATTAATTCTATCAATTGCACCTCGTATAAAAAGGCAAAGACTAATTCTATCCATTATAGCCTCATAAAACGGCAAAGACTAATTCTATCCATTGAAGTCTCATTTGCAAAGACAAATTCTATCCATAATATTTTATATGAATAAGCAGACTAATTCTAATCATTTTAGCCTCGTATATAAAAAGGCAATGAATAATTCTATACATTGAAGTCTCATAAAAAGGCGAAGACATTCTATAGATTGTAGCCTCATATAAAAAAAGAAATACTAATGGTATCCATTGTAGCCTCAAGTAAAAAGGCAATAATTAATTCTATACATTGAAGTCTTATAAAAAGGCAAAGGCTAATTCTGTACATTTTAGTCTCTTATAAAAAAGAAAAATTCTATCCATTGTATCCTCATATAAAAAGGCAATATTAATTCTTTACATTGAAACCTCATATTAAAAGGCAAAGACTAATTCTATTCATTGTAGCCTCATACAAAAGGGTATAGACTAATTCTATACATTGTAGCCTTATATAAAAAGGCAAAAGATTAATTCTATACATGAATTCTCATATAAAAAGTTAAGACTACTTCTATCCATTGTAGCTTTATATAAAACAGCAAAGACTAATTCTATACATTGAAGCCTCATATAAAAAGGGTCTCGGTTAGAAATTGCCAGTCGTCTGTATCTTGAACTTTTAAACTAATACTTCTCCAATCAGCTAATCCTGCTTCACGCTTCAGAGTCCTCAGCCTTGTACGCTTGGGTCTTCCAACTCTTCTAGTGTCTTGTGGAGCCTAGTTAAATTTTTGGTGAACTAATCTCTATTGGGGAATGCAAGAAACATGCTTAAAACATCTCCATCTACCCCTCACCATGATCTCATTCAGTTGTGGCATTCGAGTAATCTCTCATTAGTTTCACTTGTAATCCTGTCTTGCCATTTAACTCCCAATATTTTTTTTAGGGCTTTGTTCTCAAATCTAGAAAATCCGTTGAATATTGTTCTATTGCCATAACACGTCTCATGTTCATACAGTGACTCCGATCTCAATTATATATAACCTGTTTTTTATACATAACTTCAGGCTAATCCAAATTTTACTTAACCTACCCATTGTCTGATATGCATTTTTAATCTTTCATTAAACTTCAATACTAAAGGTCCTGTATTAGACATCTTAGATCTTAAATATTTAAAGGATTTTAGCTTATTAGTCCGTTTTCCTTCCAATAACATTTCATCTTTCATTGTATATCAGTAGGTTGGCTAGGGCACCAGCCACCCGTTGAGATACTACCGCTAGAGACTTATGGGGTCCTTTGACTGGCCAGACAGTACTACATTGGATTCTTCTCTCTGGTTACGGTTCTATCCCTTTGCCTACACATAAACCGAATAGTCTGGCCTATTCTTTACAGATTCTACTCTGTCCTCATCCACCTGACAACACTGAGATTACCAAACAATTCTTCTTCACCCAAGGGGTTAACTACGGCACTGCAATTCTTCAGTGGCTACTTTCCTTTTGGTAAGGGTAGAAGACACTAGCTATGGTAAGCAGCTCTTCTAGGAGAGGGACACTACAAATTCAAACCATTGTTCTCTAGTCTTGGGTAGTGCCATAGCCTCTGTACCATGGTCTTCCACTGTCTTGGGTTAGAGTTCTTTTGCTTCAGGGTACACTTGGGCACACTATTCTATCTAATTTCTCTTCCTCTTGTTTTGTTAAAGCATTTATAGTTTATATAGAAATGTTGAATTTAATGTTACTGTTCTTATATTTTTCCCTGTTTCCTTTCCTCACTGGGCTATTTTCTCTGTAGGGGCCCCTGGGCTTATAGCACTTTGCTTTTCCAATTAGGGTTATAGTTTAGCAATTAATAATAATAATAATAATAATAATAATAATAATAATAATAATAATAACAATAATAATAATAAACCGTTCCCATAATCTCTGTCTTCTATATATTTTGAGCCGAACCTCATGTGATACCTATGCATTCAAAAGCAAGCTTGCAAATCATGTGATGTTCTGCTATTAGGAACAACGTCATCAGCATACTCTAGGTCTGCTAATTTCCAATTACCAATCCAGTCAAATCATTTTACACCATCTCCAACTGTTCTATGCATTACAAACTCTATGAGGAGGATAAACAACATAGGTGACAACACATTCCCTTGGAGCAATTCACTGTTCACTAGAAATTCATTTAATAGGGCTTCACTTAACTTTGCACTTACTATGCTCATGACCAGACTTAATCAAATTTACATGTTCAAGAGAGACTCCATAACAATGCAGGACTTTAGTGTCCAAAAATGCCATCAAAAGTGGATTTCTATATTCTACACATTGCTATAAAACATGTCTTAAAATGAAAATTTGGTCGGCACAACTTCTAACCTTTCTAACTACTACTTGTTCATCTCAGCTTATCATCAATCTTTCTCTCTAATTTCTTTAGAATAAGCATATTACATATTTTCATGACAACTGACGTTAGTGTGATGCCTCTGTAATTATTGAAATCAGTCAGATCTTTTTTGCCATTTTCACCAACACTCCTAACTCCCATTCATCAGGTTTTGCCTTTTTTATTATAGCCTCATGTAAAAAGGTATAAGACTAGTTCTATCCATTGTAGCCACATACAAAACAGTAAATAATAATTCTGTCCATTGTAGCGACATACAAAACGGCAAATACTAATTCTATCCACTGTAGCCTCATACAAAAAAGGTATAAACTAATTCTAGCCATTGTAGCCTCATACAAAACGACAGGGACTAATTTTATCCATTGCAGTCACATATAAAACGGTAAAGACTAATTCTATCCATTGTAGCCACATACAAAACGGCAAATACTAATTCTATCCACTGTAGCCTCATATTAAAAAAAGGTATAAACTAATTCTATCCATTGTAGCCTCATACAAAACGACAGGGACTAATTTTATGCATTGCAGCCTTATATAAATGGTAAAGAATAATTCTATCCATTGTAGCCACATACAAAACGGTAAATACTAATTCTATCTAATGTAGCAAAATACAAAACGGCAAATACTAATTCTATCCATTGTAGCCTCATATAAAACGACAAAGGCTAATTTCATTGCAAGGACTAATGCTATTCAAAGTAGCTTCACATAAAAATCCAATGTAAATAGGCGAAGAATAATGCTACCTAATGTATTCTTTTATATAAAAAAAGGTAAAGACTAATGCTATCTAATGTAGCCCCATTTAAAAAGGTAAACAATAATGCTATACCATAAAGCCTCACATAAAAAACTATGAATAATGCTATCCCATATAGCCTGATATACAAAGGCAAAGAATAACGATTTCTACTGATGCCACCTACGAAGAAAACGTTATGGCAAAATTACTCTAAACTCAAGGTGTAGGAAAGTCAAGACTTAAGATGCTATTAGACACTTTTCAGGAAAGAAAGACTTAAGTGAAATACAATGGAGCTTCAAAAGATAAAGAATGAAAAAAATAAAATACAACGCAAACTCCTAATGAGGTGAAAACCCTAAGATTCAACCCACTGTTACGCTATAATGAGAAAAGTGAGACGATGTATATCAATGCAAATTAAGGTGCAATCCAATGTAAATCCACGCAGTGAAATAACAACAAATGTCCAATACACTATAGCCAATAAAATGGAAGGCCCTGCATAAACGAAGGTGCATTCCACTGGAACGACCAGGATACAATTCAATGAACTCTAATATATTGGAGGAAAAACAAATGTACAAGACATCATATCTTCTTAAAGAGAAAGAGACAAAGGTCCAATTAAATATAGATTACTAAAAGGAATTAAATAGTTTTCTACGGAGGAAAAATAAAACTGAGAGGCGATCGTCCAATATAATGTAGTCTTACATAGAAGGTATAAGCTAGTGCAATGCTGCATTCAATGCCAAAGAATGAAACGGAACAAGACAGCTCAATGCGACTTCTTAACGTCAGTTTTGAGCCCTGGATCGTTCAAGATGCTACAGTTGAGCACCATCATCATCATCAGCAGTTACTTGTCCCATACAGAACAAAGGCCTCGGACATGTCCTTCTAGTTGCCTCTGTTTAAGGTCGTTCTCTGCCAGTCCTCACTAGCAAACTTTCTTACTTCGTCAAGCCATCGTCTTCTCTTCCTTCCCCTGCTTCTTTAGTAATCTCTAGGGACCAATTCTGTTATTCTTAGTGATCATCTATTATCTGTCATTCTCATTAACAGCCAAGGTCAGTTTCGAACCTTGGATCATTTACGATACTACAGTTGAGCACCATAATCCTCGTTTAATACCTATACTAGCATTAAACCTCCCAGATGCTACCAGACATTACGTTACCTGCTATCACCTAAAAGAGCGAAGCTATTGGCAATTACTTTTGAAAGCACATACTGCATTTGAAAGTTTGCCATGTTATTTCTTGGATGGAACATCATCGAAGGTCTATGGTTACCAAAGAAGTAATATCACAACACGAAAAGAAGTGTAGCTGTTAAATTGAAGACCATCCATATAAGCTGGATCTAATATTCCTGTTCCATACGTCTAATATGTTGAATGTTATCAATCAAAATCAATTATCTCTCTCTCTCTCTCTCTCTCTCTCTCTCTCTCTCTCTCTCTCTCTCTCTCTCTCATCACCATCATCATCAGCCGTTGCTAGTCCACTGCCGGACAAAGACCTCAGAAATGTCCTTCTACAGGTGTCTGTTCATGGTCTTTCTAAGATAGTCTATACCTGTAAATATTTTTAGCTCGCCAATACACCGTCTCCTCTTCCTTCCCCTTCTTTGTCTGCAATATCTACAGACCCATTCTGTTATTCTTCTTGCCAATATATTATCTGCAATTGTCATTATAAGTCTTGCATATGAGCATTTTTTCTTCGATGTTATAATATCACCTACCTTATTTTGCTCTCGTATCCATGTTGCTCTTTTTCGGTCAGAATTCTTTCCAAATCAATAGAAACATTCTCCATAAAACGCAGAAAATATCTTTACCCACATTGACCTCAATACATTTCACTTCCAACGAAAAGAGAGACGCCCTTTTTAATACTCCTTTCAAACAGCAAGGTTTGTGAGTGCGTGAGCGTCTGAGGATGGGCTATAAACACTAAAAGCCCGCCAAACCCCCATTTTCTTAAAGCCCGCCCCAAACTCATTTCTAAACGCCCGCCAAAACCCATTTCCGTTACACTCACGAGATCTGCTCCGCCCAAAGTTAAACTACGCTATCGGAAGAAGGGAAAAAAAAACTCTTCTTACGGCACGAGACACGCAAACATAATGCTGCTTCGCTTAAGTATGTATGTTCAGACGTCAGGAGCTAGAAGTATGTAGTTAGTGCTGGACCTAAATTATGTGGGCGCGTTTATGTGTGCGCGCACGCGTCCCGAAACCGCGAGAGAACAAATGAGGCACATAACTGTACAAATGTAAAAAATAATTGGCTTACATTGCTTATATGATGCCCCAATGAGCATGTTCGTTCGTTAGTCGGCGTGAGCCTCTAAAAGTTGAATGAAAATAAACTAAACCTTCAACTTTATACATGGGGGAAAAACAAGACCGAAATTAGCCAAAGTGTAATGAAATCGAGGAGGAAAAATAGCCCTCTTTATCAGTATAAACACCTCCCGGCCACCCCCCCCCCCCAAAAAAAAATATAATAAGGCGACCAACGTTCAACAGATAGATACCATCTAAATATACCATTAGTTTCAATGTTCCCTTTATTACCAGTAAGCGCGAAACATTACCATGTGACTAATTCCTTCCTTTTAAATGATTGTATGAAAAGGGCTAGAATTTGAGAAAAACCAGCATATTTTTACATTTATTTCAAAGTTATTCTGTGGAGCACACTTCATTCCTTCAACATTTAGGCTTTGAAATTCTTGTTTCAGTTTTCCATAGTCGTACGATTATTTTTTTTTTTAATCAAGTGGAAGTTTTCTTTCTTAATTTTCTTCGAAGTACAGACTGACTTTTATCATTCATTCATTTTCTTATAAGGTCATGCTGCAAAAATCCTTAAATATATTGATGAACCATTACTTGCATCAAAACAGAAAGAATATAACCTTAAAATCAAATGTTGCGGTATACCGTATATAGTTAACTATTTTGCCAGTACCCATTACTATCAATATCATTCAAGTAAAACAACTTCGACAATCTTTAGTAACTGTTACTTGTCAATATTATGGTTCCAAAAGTTTATGGAGGATTTAGAATATTGTGGCTGAATACCCTGGTGCCTCAATTTACGACGCCCAATCCATTATTATTACCATAGATAATATATGCTTATTATCTAATTCCTGGACAAACCGCCTGGTTTTGAAATAAAGAGTAAATTCCATAATGCTTCGCTATTTGAACAGTAAGTGTTTAAAGTATTTTTCTTTTCTAAATAAGGAAAAACCTTACTTTCATTATAAGGCAGATTTGGTAATTCAAAGGATTCAACGAGACTGCAAGAGTGAAATATACGCAACCAAAAAGCTTTCGAAACTAATAACCAAGGAAATGTCTATTTATACAGCTAGACCTTACAGGAACAAGAATGATAATAAATCTTGCCAGAGTTGAAACTGCTAAATAAGG
>NC_090725.1:91090353-91095353 GCF_036898095.1 Palaemon carinicauda | reverse complement strand
CCTTTTCCTTGCCTCCTCTCCTTTTAACAACCTTCCATTTCCATCTTTCACTGTCTCTTCAATTCTTGCGCCGGCCTTCCTTATTCTCTTCACTTCTTTCCAAAACTACTTCTTATTCTCTTCATATGACTGACCCAGTCCCTGACCCCACCTCAGGTCAGCTGCCCTCTTTGCCTCACGTACCTTGCGCTTTACTTCCACCTTTTGCTCTCTATATTTTTCATACTTCTCTATACTATTACTCTGCAGCCATTCTTCAAAAGCTTTGCAAGTAACAATAATAATAATAATAATAATAATAATAATAATAATAACAATAATAATAACAATAACAGACAACTATTTTTCCATATGAAATCCAGAACGAAATATTTCGTAGTAAACTATTAAAATTTGGTAAAAGACTGTCCAATATGCTGGATTTTTATATTGATCAGAGAAGTCTGGCGTTTATTTCGAGTTTAATAAGGCGTGTAAGAGGTTTAAGCTTTAAGCCCTGCTGCTGTACGTAAGTATAATCACTTAGTATTAAAACTATGATTAAACTGAAAAAAGGCTCCAACTTTGCTTAAATTGGAAAAGACAGAATTTCTTTTCTAGGCAATGGCTTTTTCAAACCGCTTTATGAATATTGGTTAATTTTACAATAATTTTCCATAAAGAAATCACAACTTTTTCTCATAAGTGTTGGTTAAAAATTTACAATCTTACACCGAGTTACTGATGACCAGTAGAATTCCTGCATCGATATAACAATGTTTTCCTAGCAATCTAAATATGCAAAATGATGGAGATCATGTTTTTCTTAAAAGAAAGTTCACGTCATGTTGGGAAATCGATAATCAAATCAATCTCTGAAAAGCAACTTTTAAAGAAAATTGTCAGAAGCCATAAATAGTTTATTTAACTATACATTATTAGCCTACCTATTTATTTATTTACATATGAAGTTTAAAATACCTTACTGACATTCTCTTTGCTCGACTTTTATTCACACTAGTCCTGTCCCTTTATGGAGGTCTTCATGTTAGGTAATAGCCTTTTGTTCGATCAAAATATTAACAGAATTGTTAAAGACATTCGCATATCAAAATAATTACATCTAATAAACTTATGTTTATCGTACAATTATGTATGAAAAATACATAATACCTATAAATACTGCATTCGAATGACTAAAATAATACAAAATTTAACAGCCAGATGTATTTTGAAATTATACTTAACCAACAGTGACAATCTCTCTCTCTCTCTCTCTCTCTCTCTCTCTCTCTCTCTCTCTCTCTCTCTCTCTCTCTCTCTAAATATGAGATACAGTTCAACATGGAAAGAGCTAATTTTTCGCTCTACTTAAGAATTCAAAGTTGTGACGCCAGAAGACTTAAATCTGGGGAATGCTTCTTCCCCAATCTTTCTGACCGAGTTCCTATAATCTTCCTCCTTACTACCAAATTTCCTCCCCGAATGCAATATTCCTCTGCAATATTCACAGCTGAAAAAAAAGGCTAGAAAAGAGGAACGGGAAGCAACGGGACGGAAGAGGAAACCAAGGCGGACCAAAAACCGGAAGTACCCTCCGGCCGACATAATATGCCATATGGCCTAATGAAGAAGATTATTTAGACGGAAGAAACCTACCAGGATATCGTCCAATGTACAGAAGGGGAGAGGATGATGGAAGGACAGACGGCCGGATATATAATACACACACACTGATATCATTAACAAGGTTAACTCTTCAGCGATTGAGGATGAGCGAGGGGTGGGGGGAGAGGGTTGGAGTGAATGATTGAAAAGATAAGGGGCTATTTGCTTGCATTACACATCAAAACTTGTAATTATGAACTTACCTGTCCATAGATTAAGCTGAACTTATGCCAAAATTGCCTCTTCTCTCTTCAAGAAGACCGTAAAGATATTTACTTCGTATAGTAGGAACCTACATTTAAAAGGAGAATCATTCTTTTACAAAATAAGACATTTTTAGTAGGAAAAAAACCTGTCTAAGGAAGAATATTCCACTCAAATATTTAAATTTACTAAATAATATTTGTAAATAGAGAACTCTCTCCATGTTCTCCCGTATGAGAGGGAGGAGACTAAATGACTCTACTCCTATTCCAATCCCATTTAATCTTGTCGTCAAAAGGGGTAATCATTTAACCCCTCTTCCGACCTACTTTGTGATACCATACATGGGTGGCTAATCAGATAAAGGATCAATGGCTCAAGAATATACTGAATGAACCACGGGACACGTGACTGTGATACTTCATTTTCTCTTTGACATACTTCCTTTCATGCAATTCATCAATTTACACACCATGTCTATTCATGTACATGTTCTTATTTATCTATCTATCTACCTACCTACATATCTATCTATCTATCTATCTATCTATCTATCTATCTATCTATCTATCTATCTATATATATATATATATATATATATATATATATATATATATATATATATATATATATATCATCTCCTACACCTATTGACGCAAAGGGTATCCTTTAGATTACGCCAGTCGTTTCTATCAAGAGCTTTTAAATCAATACTTCTCCATTCATCTTCTCCCACTTCACACTTCAGATTCCTCAGCCATGTACGGCCGGTCTTCAAACTCTTCTAGTGCCTTGTGGAGCCCAGTTGAAAGGTTGGAGAACTTATCTCTCTCGGCAAGTGCAAAGAGCATGCCCAAACCATCTCCATCTACCCATCACCATGATCTCATCCACAAATGGCACTTGAGTAATCTCTCTTATAGTTTCAATTCTAATTCGGTTCTGCCGTTTAACTCCCAATATTCTTCTGAGGGTTTTGTTCTCAAATCTACAAAATTTCTTGGATATTGTTTCGTTGTCATACCACGACTCGTGTCCACACAGTAACACCGATCTCACTAAACTGATATATAGCCTGATTTTTATTCTCACTAAACTGATATATAGCCTGATTTTTATATGTAATTTCATGAGATTTTATTTCAAAATTTTACCGAACATACCCATTGTTTGATTTGATTTTTTTTCAATTTTTCAACAAACTCAAATTATTAAGACACTGTATTAGCAATCATAGTTCCTAAATATTTAAATGATTGCTCCTCATTATCCTTTCTCCTTCCTATGATATTTCATCTTCCATTGCATATTCTGTTCTCATCATCTGTCTTTCTTCGATTTATCTTGAGCCCAATCTCATGTGACATTTCATGCATTCTGGTAAGCAAGCTTTGCTAGTCCTGTGGCGTTTTACTAATAAGGACATCGTCACCAACATATTTTATGTCTGCTAATTTCCTATTACCAATCCAGTCCAATCCTTCTCCGGCATTACAAAATCCACAAGAAGGATAAACAACATAGGTGACGACATATTTCCTTGGAGTACTCCGTTGTTCATTTGATAGGACTCCATTAACATTAACTTTGCACTTGCTATGATCATGAAGAGACTTAATCAAATTTACATATCTAAGAGGATTTCCAAACCGCAGGACTCCACAAAATTGGCCGGTGCACACTATCAAATGCTATTTCATAGTCCACAATTGTCATCAAAAGAGGATTTCTATATCCTACGCATTGCTGTACAACATGTCTCAGCATTAGTTACAATATAAATATATATACATATTGTATATATACATACACATATATACATCTGTGTACACTAATGTGTTTCAAAATTCTAGTTCAAGACAAATGTTTTGGGGGTGAAATTGCTAGGGCACTGCAGCACTTATTCAAACCGGTGTGATATGTACATGCAAAAAGAAGCGATGTGGAATAATGGTTTATAACAATAACGCTTTTTCACAATTTGTAACCATATTAAAAGTAAAAAATCTTCGATGCACTGGAGTCATTACCATATCCAAAATGAGGCCCATAAAAATTTTCCCCAAAGAAAGATCATAGTGTACACCCACACCCATATATATATATATATATATATATATATATATATATATATATAGATAGATAGATAGATAGATAGATACCGTAATATATATGTATATGCATATATGTGTATGTATATATATATATATACATACATATATATATAGATATATAATTCACATGTGTATTTTCAAGTAGTACGTTGGCCAAGGCACCCACCATCCGTTGAGATACTCCGGCTAGAGTGTTATGGTGTCCTTTGACTGGAGAGGTAGTACTACATTGTATCCTCCTTTCTGGTTACGGTTCACTTACGCTTTGCCTACAGTTACACCGAATAGTCAGGCCTATTCTTTACAGATTTTCCTTTGTCTTCATACACCTGTCAACACTAAGATTATCAAAGAATTCTTCTTCACCCAAGGGGTTAACTCCTGCACTGGAATTGTTCATTCGCGTAAGGGTAAAAGAGGCTATAGCTGAGGTAAGCAGCTTTTTTAGGAGAAGGACACTCAAAAAATCAACCCATTGTTCTCTAGTCTTGGGTAGTGCCATAGCCTCTGTACCATGGTATTCCACTATCTTGCGGGTAAAGTTCTCTTGCTTGAGGGTACACTCGGCCACACTATTCCATCTTATTTCTCTTCCTCTTATTTTGTTAAGTTTTTATAGTCTATTTAGAAAATATTTATTTCAATGTTACTGTTCTTAAAATATCTTATTTTTCCCTGCTTCCTTTCCTCACTGGGCTATTTTCCCCGTTGGGGTCCCTAGGCTTATAGCATCCTGCTTTTCCAACTAAGTAATAATAATAATAATAATGATAATGATTATGATACTGATAATGAACGATAACGATTACAATAATAATAATAATAATAATAATAATAATAATAATAATAATAATAATAATAATAATGAGTGTTTTATGGTACCAGAAAAGTATAGCTTTCCAGTTTTTCAGCAAGATTTTTCAGGCAAGGATCTTACCTGCAGGCTTTTTTTTTCCCTTGAATGCCGTAGATGCTAATGCCCATTTTAGAACTAGATGTCCTTCCGCAATTTGACTAAAACACATGCCCATAACT
>NC_090725.1:91082853-91085353 GCF_036898095.1 Palaemon carinicauda | reverse complement strand
TAATGCTAGCTCACAATTTCTGACTGATTTAAATTAAACGAACGTTCAAAAATAAGTACAGCATGTCATCAGCACAGAACACTTCCCAAGTATTTCAAATAAATAACACCCACAAAGAATATCCAATGGAACACTACCTCAGCCAACTTTTTGGAAAACACATACCCTGTATATATATATATATATATATATATATATATATATATATATGTATATATACACACACACACAAATACATATATGCATACATATATAAACATATGTATTACTATCATTATAACTAGCTAAGCTAAAACCTTAGTTGGAAAAGCAAGATGCTATAAGCTCAATGTCTCCAACAAGAAAAAATAGCCAAGTGAGGAAAAGAAAAGAAAAGTACAGTAACAACAATAAAATAGATCTCTCATATATAAACTACAAAAAAACAAGAAGAGAAATAACAGAATAGCGTGCCAGGTGTACCCTCAAACAACAGAATTCTATCCAAAGATAATGGATATCGCACTACCATAGACTAGAGAACAATGGTTTGATTTTGGAGTGACCTTCTCCTAGAAGAGCTGCCTTCCATAGCAAAAGAGTCACTTCTACCCTTACCAAGAAGAAAGTGGCCACTGAACAATTACAGTGCAATAGCCAACCCCTTGAGCGTAGAAGAATTGTTTGGTAATTTCAGTGTTGTCAGGTGTATGAGGACAGAGAAAAATGTGGAAAGAAAAGGCCCGGCTATTCGGCATGTGTATAGGAAAAGGTATAAATGAGTCGTAACCAGAGATAATGATCCAATGTAGTACTGTCTGGCCAGTCAAAGGACCCAATAACACTCTCGCGGTAGTATCTCAACGGGTAGCTGATGCCCTGACCAACCTAATACCTACTATCTTATATATATATATATATATATATATATATACACACACATATATATATATATACATACGTACGCTCTATATATATATATATATATATATATATATATATATATATATATATATATATATATATATATATATATAGTTTACCCCACAATTAAGAATAACAAATAAAGTATACAGTATATATATATACATATATATATATACATTATATATATATATATATATATATATATATATATATATATATATATATATATAAGGCTCGAAAAGGATAGCAAATCAAAGTAGCCCTATAAAAAATTTGAACAAGTTTTGTCACATCTTCATCGGTAAGGGTATATTTATGTCCATTTCTTAGAATCAAGGGGGACTTTCAAATAAAATCAACATTCAAATAATGTAGATTTCCCATTAAATATTGCAATCTATATCCACAGTATCCATTGAATCTAACATAATCGTAGAAATTCCTTAAAACAGAAAAAGAAAAAATCTCTCTCTCTCTCTCTCTCTCTCTCTCTCTCTCTCTCTCTCTCTCTCTCTCTCTCTCTCTCTCTTCAGCATCTCTTTCTTTCGCGTGCGTCCCATCAATTACCTACATAGGATAATAACAGCCTCAATTAACTACCCTCTTACCATCGCTGTTCCAAGACTAATGAACAGTTGATCCCATCATTCACTCGTATGAGCGCGTGCACGAAACGGTCGACCAAAAGGGAAAATAAAGATCAATTGATAATCGATCATAAAAAGAAAATATGAAAAGAGATTATTCTCGGCCATGAAGAGTGGTAACAGGATGGTAATCAACTAAAGCAAATTAAATACACAGATAAACATAAAAACATACATACTGCTATACATATGGCCTACACTAGCCTACTCAAGAAGATTATTGAAAATCGATTATAAAAAAAAAATATTTTGTCGAATGGCCAAGAAGAAGAGTAAAAGAATAAGGGTCATCTAAAGCAGAAATACATAGATACACATATAAATATACTAATGTACATATAGCCTACAGTAGCCTACTCATACAAATATGGAAATGGGTATATAATCGATTTACCTTACAATGTAATAACACCGTAAAGGCATTTTTTTTTTTAATCAAGCTCTCCCGATTCTCCCTTATTCTATTGTTTCTCTTGTTATTTTATGGGTTTACTCTTTACAACTGTATCACCTTTTCATTAATGTGCTGGTTTCCCCGTTGGAACCCTCCACGCCTATTGACGCAAAGGCCTTCGGTTATATTTCGCCAGTCGTTTCTATCTTGAGCTTTTAAATCAATACTTCTCCATACACCATCTCCTACTGCACGTTTCATAGTCCTCAGCCATGTAGGTCCTAGGTCTGGGTCTTCCAATTTTTCAAGTGCCTTGTGGCGCCCAATTGAAAGTTTGGTGAACTAATTTCCCTTGGGGAGTGCGAAGATCATGCCAAACCATCACCATCTACCCCTCACCATGATCTCGTCCAATATTCTTATGAGGGCTTAGTTCTCAAATCTACAAAATCTGTTGGATATTGTCTCATTGTTATACCACGACTCATTTCCATACAATACAGTAACACCGATCTTGCTAAACTGATATAGGCTATAGCCTGATTTTTAATAA
>NC_090725.1:91072853-91075353 GCF_036898095.1 Palaemon carinicauda | reverse complement strand
GATCAGAGAGAGAGAGAGAGAGAGAGAGAGAGAGAGAGAGAGAGAAACCCATGTTCATTTGTTTAATACCATGTTTTATCTAACATTGCTTCTTTTATTTACTTATACGTTTATGGCGAAAACATTATAATTGATACACAATACGGTGAACTTTTTGCACGAAAGGAATGGCTTTGAACAAGATGAATAAAGAGCAACAAATCAAAATTAGAGTTAGGTTAAGAAACTTATACCGAGTTTCTATACAAGAGTAGAGCACAATTTTTTCTTACTACTGTGAAAATAATAATGTAAATTAGAAAAATGATAGGACCTTGTCAACCTTGCCCTTCAACAAGACGCGTTTTCCAAGAGTAAATAGGAGTAACTGTCTCAATATCTTAATAATACAAAATAAAACCTAATGAAAATTTAACAACAAATACAACCGCTTCTACTCAACGGCAGGAAAAAGACATTAGACATGTCAATTCATATAATTGGGGTTTGGCCAATTTTTATCACCACGCTGGCCAACACGGATTAGTGATGGTGGGAGAGTACTTTAGTCTGAACGCTCACAGCAAACCAACCTAGTATGGGAGGCCCTGACTAGTACAGCTTCGCTGATCATGGCAATAGGTAAATCCTTCCCCCACCTTAAGGTATCCCCGCTCAGAAATGAAATAACAAACGAATAGGCAAATAAATGAACATAAAACAAAAGGAAAAGCGAGTGAAGAGAATTACAGCTCTTTCCCGTTAGACGGAGAAGAACCACCGGAACAAATGTTTTAATGGGTCATAGATTCGTTTCCTTTCTGCTCGGTTCTGTTGATTAAAAGATATCGAATATTGTTAGTACAATTTTACATATTCAGTCTCCTGTCCAACACGTTCTTCATATAAATATGTGCGTTTTTATAAGAGTGTGCAAGTGTTATTTCTTTACGTACTAATATTATATTATTATTATTATCATTATTATTATTATTACTTGCTAAGCTATATATATATATATATATATAATATACATATATATATATATATATATATCTGTAGGTATGCATAATGCAGAAGTGTAAAAATACACGTGATACCCGACGGTGATAAGTAAATACCTATGACAGCGGAGAGAGAGGGTTTGCCCGGTCTTTTCTCACTCTTCCCCACTTGTAATAAGGGAATGGCCATTTACCCCAGCCGGGAAACTGGTTTCATTCAATCCCTTCAGAGCTAAAACTGGGTTTTGTATTTCCATGTTATAATGAACTTATCGTTGAGATACTACCGCTAGAGAGTTATGGGGTCCTTTGACTGGCCACAAAGTACTACATTGGATCCCTCTCTCTGGTTACGGTTCATTTTCCCCTTTGCTTACACATGCACCGAATAGTCTGGCCTATTCTTTACATATTCTCCTGTGTCCTCATACACCCGACAACACAGATTACCAAACAATTTTTCTTCTCTCAAGGGGTTAACTACTGCACTGTAATCGGTCAGTGGTTACTTTCCTTTTGGTAAAGGTAGAAGGGACTCTGTAGCTATGGTAAGCAGCTCTTCTAGGAGAAGGACACTACAAAATCAAACCATTGTTCTCTACTCTTGGGTAGTGCTATAGCCTCTGTACCATGGTCTTCCACAGCCTTGGGTTAGAGTTCTCTTGCTTGAGGGTACACTCGGGCACACTATTCTCTCTTTTTTTCTCCTCCTCCTTGTTTTGTTAAAGTTTTTATAGTTTATATAGGAAATATTTATTTTAATATTGTTGCTGTTCTTAAAACAATTACTTTTTTCCTTGCTCCCTTTCCTCACTGGGCTATTTTCCCTGTTGGAGCCCCTGCTTTTCCAACTAGGGTTGCAGCTTAGCAAATAATAATAATAATAATAATAATAATAATAACTAAAGAGCAGTAACGGTTATAAAAAAATTGAAAATGATAAAACGTGATTAGTTGTTATTAATAACTATTAGAAATATACATCGGCGAGATTTCTTTCTGAAGAATTACATAGCTTTCCTAACAAAGTAGGCTACATATCGAGGGTTCATAATAAATTCATTTAACACCGAGGTCAAAATCGTAGATTGCTTTTGAGAGCAATAACGTTAGCATTGTTGTTTTCATTTAAGGACTTTTCAAGAAGGTGCAACAATAAAAGCAAAATATAAAAAGCTGATACGAATGTGAGCTACAAATTAAGAAAATTGTGTAAAATTGGCACTGCTACTACAGAAACGCAACTTCTTTAATCATTATTGTTATAATCATTTTCAATATTATTCATTTCTAAAGTACGTGACCACACAAACAGAATCTAAGAAATGCCTTGAAAATTAAGGATAACAGTCTGCCAAAATCCCATTTTCCAAATAGGTAGATTGGCAAGAGAGACGCGCCGAATCTCTGCAAGACCAGACACTGGCACGGATGAAGTTTCTCATTAGTAAAACATAAATTTGGGATAAAAACCATACTGATTTTACCAAGAAATGTGCATTGAATTAATACCAATA
>NC_090725.1:91047853-91060353 GCF_036898095.1 Palaemon carinicauda | reverse complement strand
AATGGTTTCATGATTGACACAAAGGATCCATTGTATTTAAAAAAAAAAAAAAAAAAAAAAAAACGCTTCACAGAGTTGTGCTTTATATCATGGTGAACATTTCGGCTACAATTACAACCGGACCACTACGTCTCGTTAGTAAATCAGTTAACTCTATACTTGTCCAAATGCACAAACTTCCTATCTCCACACACATAATATATTTATGTATATACGTATACAAACATACATATTATATATATATATATATATATATATATATATATATATATATATATATATATATATACATACATATATATATACATATACACATATATATACTATATATATATATACATGCATATATATACATATACACATATATATATACTATATATATATACACATATATATATATCTATATATATACATATATCTATATATATATTATATATATATATATATATATATATATATATATATCACCTCTTCCGTTAATAACGAAGGTAATATCTCT
This sequence comes from Palaemon carinicauda, assembly GCF_036898095.1. Taxonomy (NCBI): domain Eukaryota; kingdom Metazoa; phylum Arthropoda; class Malacostraca; order Decapoda; family Palaemonidae; genus Palaemon; species Palaemon carinicauda. The sequence goes on along the minus strand of NC_090725.1, from coordinate 91,059,854 downwards.
CATAAAATACAATAGCATCGTGCGTATACACCATCTATATTGCTTTACATTATTCTTCAGATTTAAAGAAAGGTTACAAGGATTATAGAGAAAATGGGAATGTGGATACACATCTGATATTTAAGATATATAGAAATGTGCCTCATATATATATATATATCACATATATATATATATATATATATATATATATATATATATATATATGTTTGTGAGTATAATGTAGTGTTATCTGCAAATCTGTGGGTTATAATATAATATAATATAAATATATATATATATATATATATATATATATATATATATATATATATATATATATTGTGTTTGTTTGCATAAAAATATTCATTTTTTTTTATATATCTTTGTTGAATACGAATATATACATGGCTTTTACTGAGACAACGCTTCTCTACTCTTCTCAATTTTTCATTGTATTGAATGACAAAAGTTTGAAGTTTAAGATGAAATCTATTACTATGTTGTCAGGTAACTTTGACAATCCACTCATTGGCAATACGTCGTCTTCTATTAACGTGCTTTTCCCATTTTTGTATGGGATAAGCACGGTTGGCTTCTTTTGAAGGACTTGCTTTGGCTTTGGGATAGACATAGCTATAATACTTGATAAAGTGAAATCAGATATAAAAGCTATCAAAGTGAAACCAAATTAAGAATAAAATAGACGAGCAACCAATAAAAATGTCAAAAATGCCAAAATATTAAAATCAATCCCGGCAGACCAGCGTAATATTCCATGAAGCTTCAAGGGACTTTTTCCACAACCTCAAATGCATGCAACATGATTTGTTTTTGCTGGAAAGGAGAACACATTCTGGACATTCAGAGTAGAGTGCTACAGCGGGATACTCACTTCTTCAGCCACATATAGTCATGCTGCAAGTGAACAATTTTAGTGTAGGTTATCTGATAAAGACAATTAATTTTCTTTTTTTTTTGCGCACATGAGCAAATTGTTGTAATGGAGTTGAAATCACGCTCTTAAGGTAGCTATAGTGTAACCAAAGTAGCTTTTGTATAGAGTCTTGCAAACATCATCTTATTATGTAAATTTATATAATATACTGGCCATTGGTTCCTTGGATGTCTGATGGGTGACACTACTCATCGAAATGGTAGTTATACGATTAGGACAGCGGAAGACTCCCAGTGATATTCTATTAAATAAGAAAAAATAATTTCGGATCCTGGGACCTGGATCTGAGGTGTGGAGTTCATTCACGGTTCATGTCCACTATGAAGTAAAATTTACAGGACTGGGTAGCAAAATGGAAGTAAGAATGCAGGAACGGAGGTACAATAGAAAGCCAAGTACCTGTAGTGTAACTCCACCGAGTTATGATCCTTTGAAGGAATGTTTGCTTCCTACCTGTGCGCCATCTCATAGTCATAGATAATATCCCATATATAATAAAGAGAAAGTGTCGGACTATATATATAAATAAATATGTATATGTAATTAGATTTCTTTCCGGTTACGCTGAGCGGCATTGCCAGAAGTCTCTCCCAGTCCCTCGGTTAGGGGGAAAGGCAGTAGTAATACCCCTGTGAGAGTGTACCCCGAAAGGCACTTTGAAGCCACAACTGCCGTGTTGTAGTTAGGAAAGGGAAGGGGGTGGGAAGGGCTGAATCTATGTGTGCGAGTGTAAATCTAACTAAATATTTGGCCTTCATTTTTGAAGGTCGCGTGTACTAGTTGTAGCAAAATGTTACAGTTTTCCCATTAATCTTTGCAATGTTCGCAACATGTGTGTGGAACGCCTCCATATTTTTTCTTATCCTATCCTCTATTATGTTACTGGGGTATTGATTATTTGTCAACATATGCCAAATACTCCGGAGTTCTCAGCATGGATGGCTTTCCAGGTACTGCAGAGAGATGTCCCTCCTAATGAAGTACCAATAACAGACCTTTTGTATGATCTGAGCTCTCTCCCTTGCATTGAAGGTCTGGACACATCTGCGCCTATTATGTGGACTGACATGACATCACTGGTATGTTTCCATCACCAAGAGAGTTAAGAGAACTGTCCTTTACAGAAGTGGTATGCATGAGTAAAAAAAAAAAAACAGGTTAAAGCTGTTGCGATGATTTCATCGTGCATCACGCGTGATGTAAAAAGAATTGAAAGGGTGAAAAATTAGGAGCTACATAAGAGTAGTGATAGACGCGTTACCGTATACAAATTGCAAATTGGCGTTCTCTGAAATTGTTCGCTAATATGGACAGGTAGGTAGATAATATACAGGGAAATTTATGTCCTTATTGGAACTGTTAGGAGGGAGGGCGAGAGAACTCTGAGCGGACAAAAACATTTAGTTCTTAAAGAGGTTTTAAAGAAAGTGAGGCATACGAAGTGAATGGTACAAAACAGGTAGTAGGTTGGCCAGGGCACCAGTCACCCGTTGAGATACTACCGCTAGTGTGTTATGGGGTCCTTTGAGTGACCAGACAGTACTATACTGGATCCCTCTCTCTGGTTACGGTTCATTTTCCTTTTTCCTCTGCTTACACCGAATAGTCTAGCCTATTATTTACAGATTCTCCTCTGTCCTCATACACACCCGAAAACACTGATATCACTAAACAATTCTTCTTCACCCAAGGTGTTAACTACTACACTGTAATTATTCAATGGCCACATTCCTCTTGGTAAGGGTAGAAGAGTCTCTTTAGCTATGGTAAGCAGCTCTTCTAGGAGGACACTCTAAACTCAAACAACTGTTCTCTAGTCTTGGGTAGTGCCATAGCCTCTGTACCATGGTCTTCCACTGCCTTGGGTTAGAATTCTCTTGCTTGAGGGTACACTTGGGCATACTATTCTATCTTATTTCGATTCCTCTAGTTTTGTTAAAGTTTCTACAGTTTATATATGAAATATTTATTTCAATGTTGTTACTGTTTCCTTTCCTCATTGGACTATTTTCCATGTTGGGGGCCCTGGGCTTATAGCATCCTGCTTTTCCAACTAGGGTTGGAGCTTAGCAAGTAATAATAATAATAAAATGTATACTAAGGTTCTATGCAGTTGACGAGGTTACTGTAGATGAGAATTGTGTCCGTTTATGAGTAATTTAGAGATTTTTTTTTATATTATTGTATGAGGGGTTCACCTACTATTTAATAATTAAACGTGCAGTGAATGTTGCAATGAGTTGTCTTTTAGTGAAACTGCTTAATCTCTGCTCATATATTGCACTGCATATTTCCCCTTGAGAGGGGTGGGCCCTTTTTTTGACGCCAGAAAATGCTCATGCAGTATAATTTACTGCTGGGTTGAACTGTGAACAAAATTCTAAAATCAAACGTGGTCTACGGAATGATCAGAAAGAGTACTGAATAACTTGGCCATGGAGTCCATCGCCTTACTCTTCACTAACAAGGTTGGACAAACCGTTTTTAGATGGTTTCTATCAACCCTAAGCGGATCTTGAACTCAGTTCCACGATAAGTAAGCCTGTAATGTAAAATAAAAGAAATCAAACCAACAGCCAAACCCGCCAGAAGGGTGAACTAAACAAATAAATGATTGCAAGTGTTCTCCATGTCAGTGGGTCATCTACCTTGTTCAAACTTTCTCACCAAACAGTCGTTACAACACATGACCATTCTCACTACAAATACATCTATAATTGTAAAACTAGCCATCTTTCTTGTGGATAATTGAACCCCCACTTTTCGTAGACATGACTTACTCGCATCATCCAATATATTGACAGCCAAGTGATCTATCTATATTAATCTTTTAAATATGGTATACTTCACTAAAACCATCATCTTTCATCCACAGTCGCGAGAAGGCGGAGGCGCGATAACCGTCAGCGAAGACAGAGAACAACATTTACCTCTGAGCAAACACTTCGGCTGGAAATGGAATATCACCGGAATGAATACATCTCTAGGTAAGGAAAACGACTACCATTACTAACATTAATAGAAGTACGAGTATTATCCCATGTCTAACTGTTACAAAATTAACTATTGTAAAAGCTATTCCTCTAATGCTAATGAATATAAGCGGGGAAACTACAGTACATCTAGTCAGTTGATATACATTTTCGATTAAAAAAAAAATTACCTCAAGCTGTTTGAATAAATAACTAATACTAACTTCTAACACTGCAAATGGTCATTTTTTTTTCAATTATTTTCCCCTTAAAAAGTTAAAAGAAATCCTGACTAAGATAGAATTATTTCCTTCAAATGACAGACCCCGTCGGTTCGAACTGGCTGAATCGTTGGATTTAACAGAGACCCAGATCAAAATATGGTTCCAGAATCGAAGGGCAAAGGATAAAAGAATCGAAAAAGCCCACATGGACCAACAATACAGGTAAGGTATTATAGCTGAAAATGGTCAACATCTCTTGTCACTTGCATAGATTTCAGGATATTTCATTGACGAAAACATTATCATAAGCCTGACCAACTCGCAAATTCACTATACGAATTTCAGATTCGGAAGCAAAGCAGTTTACAGCAGCTCTTTTTGTGGAGGGACATTTTGCAATGTTGGTAAAACGAACTATGTTGAAGTTTCGCTTCAGAATAAGGTTTCTTTGTTCATGTTAAGTATCAGCGTTTTCTCATTAAGAAGATTTTATTTTATGATGAACAGTCTCTAGACCGAAAAATGAGAGCAACTGATACATCAACTTTTGCTTGACTATATTCAGTACCGGAATACAAGCTAAAAAAAATAGTGCTGCTTTTCGTTTCATTAATTTTCCATTCAAATACAAAATATAAACAATAAAATCCTATACGTTATTGCCATTTACGTCATCTCTTCTGCCTGTGGACGCAAAGGGTCTCGTTTAGATTTCGCCAGTCGTCTCTATCTTGAGCTTTTAATTCAATACTTCTCCATTCATCATCTACTACACACTTCTTAGTCCTAAGCCATGTATGCATGGGTCTTCCAACTCCTCTAGTGCCTCGGGGAGGCCAGGTAAATGTTTGATGAACTAATCTCTCTTGGGGAGTGCGAAGAGCATACCCAAACCATCTCCAACTACCCCTCATCATGATCTCATCTACATATGGCACTTGGGTAATCTCTTTCATAGTATCATTTCTAATCCTGTCCTGCCATTTAACTTCCAATATCCTTCTGAGGGCTTTGTTCTCAAATCTAATCTATATGAGATTGTTTTATTGTCATACCATGACTCATGTCCATATGGTAACACCGATCTCACTAAACATGTAGTCTAATTTCTAAATGTAATTTCAGGAGATTTAATTTCCAAATTTTACTTAACCTAGCCATTGTCTGATTTGCTTTTTTCAATCTTTCACTAAACTCTAATTCTAAAGACCCTGTATTGGAGATCATAGTTCTTAAATACTTAAATGATTCCACCTCATTAACCCTTTCTCCTTCCAATGATATTTCATTTTGCATGGCAAACGCCGTTCTCATCATCTTTGTCTTTCTTCTATATATCTTGAGCCCTACACCATTTACAGACAATAAAAATTATTCTAAAATACAATTTTACCCATTGATAATATATATATATATATTATATATATATATATATATATATATATATATATATATATATATTAACTAATATATATATATACATATGTATATATATATTAACTAATATATATATATATATATAATATTTATATATATACATATATACACACACACACATATATATATACACAGTATACACACACATATATATATATATATATATATATATATATATATATAATAATAATAATAATAACTATGCAATGGAAAAGTTGCTCTCTCTCTCTCTCTCTCTCTCTCTCTCTCTCTCTCTCTCTCTCTCTCTCTCTCTCTCTCTCTCTCTCAGTGCATCCTTCCATCCTCGTTCCATTCTAGGCTTCGTCTTCCGGAATATTTCCGAATTCCGGAAAATGAAGGAAGTGATGAATCCGTCCCAATTAGGTATCGGATATCTGCCTTTCTCGGAGGCTACCAGGTAACAGGTGTGGATTCTGCTGATTATCAACTTCCTGGGGTGAAAGGGACGCTGGATAAAAATGATTTGGTGTTGAAAATTAGCAAGTGGAATTTTTTATGAGATTTTTTTCATGTATACTGATTTCGATAAGTTTACTGTATTATGATATACATATAAGAGACGAGATTGAAATTTTTCATCTACATGATAAATTTAGCGACCAAAAATATAAACTAATAAATTCGGGAGAGAGATTAATCTCTATAAGAACATTGCATAAGTAAACCTTGTGTTAGTAAAAAGTGCCTGGGTAACCATTATTCAAATATTTCTAAACAGTGAAGAGATTAAAATAAAAGTTGATATGCAGAGGACGAATCTGGAAGCTAGCTTAGATCACTTGATTATTTTTATTTTTCTGTAAAGATTATTAAAGATAAAAATTAAACCAGACTAAGGCAGCAGTTTCTAAGCAGAGGAACAAGCATAGACGATAAGGAACTTCCTGAAACCTTATAATATAATAGACTTCCTCACAAGAGAAGCCATTCTCAATCTACAAATTAGATGATCATTACAATATTGTATTATTAAAATGTTCATTGTCTACTAAATATAAGGAGTGAAATGAATAATAACAATTGCGGTAATTATTGCCATGTTATCATCTACATCAAATTAAGCTCTCTCTCTCTCTCTCTCTCTCTCTCTCTCTCTCTCTCTCTCAGAAACCATACGATTTCCTCTCTCCGTCTCTCTTTACGACATAAGCCTCATAACCGGTGCTGATTTGAGCGGTAACATTCTTGCAACTGAAATCCGAGGAGCGCTTAAAACGGATCTTCTTAAAAATCCATCTTCTTAGTGTGCAAGTGTTTAAAAGAACAACAGAGGCAGAGAATAACATGTCGACTATTGTGGGGCTACTGTATTCTGGTCAGCTAATGTCCATATCCTTTCCGTATTTTACTTATTTCATCTAGAAACTTAATTTTTATACCATTTGAAGTTATTTCAATATTATTCTATCAATTGTTTATGGTTTAAACCATAATTTTCCGGTGCCGATATGTCTTTCCTGTTTGATAGCTTATTTCCTTTTTAAAGGTAAGAAACGTGCATCGCAACAATCTAGTGTTTTTTATCTTTATGGTTATTTTCATTTAATCTATTATAGTTGCAGTTGACAAATATTTATCAAAATCGCTGTTTTCCACCGCATTTACCGTTCATTTCTAAAACTTGCTCTTGAAATGACAAAGGTCTTTCTTAATACATGTGCCTCTATGGATAAAAAGGAAAATAGTATTCAGGTTATATTGAAACTGTATTTTACAATAATGTCGCTCAGCCTTTCTTATATAAGATTCTGAAAATTAAACGGAGGCTTCACAAAAAGATAAATAAATAAATATATATATATATATATATATATATATATATATATATATATATATATATATATATATATATATATATATCTATATATATATATATATACATCGCATTTTATACAAAAGGACTTTTATCCATCTAACGACTACCGATTCCGCTACATAAAACAACTTGAGGGGCACTCAGTAGAGCGCAGACCTCCGCCTCAGCAGCTTATTTCTCGACCTTGACCTTAACCTTAACATATTTAATTGGCGTGAATTTTCGTACGCTCAAATTTGAACCACGTTAGAAGTCTCAGTGACAACTATGTCCAAACGGCTGATTACGTGAATTGAACATTTTGATTGACCATATATTACTTACTGATTAAAATTGTCACCTCTTCACCCCTTCCATGAAAATAACAGTAGTTTCCAAGAAGGAAAAACGTGGAAATTTATATACATACACACGCACACACACACACACACACACACACATATATATATATATATATATATATATATATATATATATATATATATATATATATAAATACTCGTATATGTATATATATATATATATATATATATATATATAGATATATATATAAATACTCGTATATATATATATATATATATATATATATTTATATATATATATATATAATACATATATATATATATTATATATAACATATATATATATATTATATATATAATAGAGAGAGAGAGAGAGAGAGAGAGAGAGAGAGAGAGAGAGAGAGAGAGAGAGAGAGAGAGAGAGAGAGAGAGAGAGAGAGAGAGAGAGTTTTCACGTTCAAAATACCAAAAATTACATGAATTGTCAGAACTGTGTTTTGCTTCTTGCTTATTCAATGGGATAAGGAAAAATACACTCCAACCCATATGAAAAGCGGTTATATGTTATAATATCTAAATAGCAAGTTTTTAAAGATCAGCTGGTGGCTTTTCTTTCTTTAAGGAGCTCATTCAAGCTCGCTATTATAACATGAAAGCCTTCAAGTGTCACTCAAAACTGGAAAATCTTTTACTTAGAGGATTAATTGGATTATATGGGGCATACTTTGGGCATTGTTGAAAAATACTGAAGTATGAATAAAATAAAATCATCTTAAAAAAAAAAAAAAAAACACATTTACTCATGGCAGCAAGACATTCTCATTAAAAATATTGAGATAACTAAATATAACAAAATTAATTAAATTTCATTAGAAATATAGAATTCATGTAATTACCAAACAAGCGCATCTTACCGGCCATTCCAATCTTTAATCAATACACTCATAATATCTCCTTTAACTTTAAACATATTTACCATCACACTTTTTTCCAAATAACTAAATACGAATTTATTATAACCCCTTCGCTACGAGGCTGCGGATCCGCTACTCAAGCTAGATGCGACATTTTTCACCATCGGATATACATGCTCGCTTACTGTATAATAACCTACATTTCCATGTTTATTTGTTTTAATACTGATTTCAGAATAAACTTTTCCGGTTGTTTTATTTTCTATTGAATTTCACTCTAAACAATCGACATCTTTTTTTCCACTCATTGTGGGTCCGGTATGGCACATATGAGAGGTAATGAGTAATTAATGTAAATTATTTTAAGATCATTAACAACGTTAAAATAGACCTGTCATTTATAAACTATGAAGATAAACTTATATCGGTCTGTTCAACATAAAAACTTTAGAAGTTCCACCGATTCAACTGTCCGATTAGGAACATCTCAAAATTTGTCCCCTGACAAAGAACTTTTACTTAATTATCAGGGGTTAATTCATCAAAAAATCATCTTTTCAATCCTCCGTGTTGTCTTCCTCTCCTTATTCCAACTCAGTTACTTAATTCATCCCAAATATCTCGCCATTTGTCTCCTGACAGAGAACTTGTACTTAATTATCAGAGGTTATCGACCTTCAAAAATCCTCTATTTAATATTCGTGTTGGTCTCCTTTCATAATCTAACCCAGTTACTGAACTATATCCAAATATGTCAACATTTGTCCCTTGACAGAGAACTTGTATTTAACTATCAGGGGTTAATACATCGTCGAATATCCTCTCCATCTTAATCTTCAGTGTTGTCTTCCTTTCCTTATTCTAACTTAGTTACTCAACTCTATCCAAATATATCGCAAATTGTCTCCTGAAAGAGAACATGTACTTAGACTATCAAAGGTTAATCCATCTTCGAAAGTCCTCTTTTTAATCTTCAGCGTTTGTTTATTTTCTTAATTGTGAGCCAGTTCCTTAAAACTATCCAAATACCTCACCATTTGCCCCCTGACAGACATTGCACTTAACTATAAGGGGTCAATCCATCCATCTTTGATTTGATATATATATATTTTTGGGCTCAAGCCATGTCGTCCTGATGGAAGTTCCTATAGGGTAGCTTCCTAGGGTATATTACAACTACGGTGATATTCCCAGAGAATTTACCTTAAGGTACCAGAATTCTAACTCCTGGAGCGAGTATCCCTCGTAAAAGGACGTATATCAGAGGACGTATTCTAGACACGTCACATGGCAATCTACGACCTGAACAGAGATTCGTCTCGTAGGAGGGAGATTGACGAGATACGAATTCGGAAAAGAAAAAGGGGAGCCGCTCCCAAGGCTTCCCTATCCCCCGATTCGTATGCGTGCCTGGCGCCAATCCTGGCGCCATCTGTATTCCTTTTTGCGTAGCTTAACAACTCGGTGTTTTTTCCTGTTTTTCTCGCAAATCTTGGATTTATTCAGCTTTTCATGGCTTCTTCGTCTTCGTTGGCCTCGGATAAGTTGAGTATAGTGTCTGTTATGTATAAATGTAGGCTCTTGGTAAAATTTGAGTGATTAATAGGATTAATCTTTGATACAAGAGCCGTAGCCTACCAGAGGTGTCCTGGACACTGTCACTCGCTAGGTATAAATTAGTTAGTCAGAGTGACATTCCTGGTTGTTTTGCTTAATAAATTTTAGCTATTTAGCTTTACATAGGATTTCCTTTCGTGCTTAGTATTATTTGGCGAAGTATTCGCCATTCTGGCCTACGCTAGGCCATGTAGCCTAGTCGTTTGGTCCTAGTACTTAATGCATGATTTTGGTTTTTCCGAGTGTAATTAAAATTTTATTGAAGCTTTAGGCTATATTTTATACATTTTAGACTGTGTGGAATATTTCCAAGATTGTATACGTGAGAGTTTCGGTGAATTAGGTAATCGATTCTCTTGGTGCCTAGGCTAATTGCTTATGGAGCCTTAGTATACTTTATTATACTCCCCGGTTGCTTTCTTTTCTTCGGAGAAGGTATGCAATCCCTTTCCCTCTGTTTAAGCCTTGGGCTTATCCCTAAGTGGTTTTTTCCGAATTTATTTTCGATAAAACTATACTAGGGTGTTACTGTACCTTCCTGTTCCAGCAAAGTCTGGTTCAAAGAGGGACAGAACAACAGAGTTTTTAGTCTGAGTCCGTGTTGTTTGGCTTGGGGCAGAGTCTCCCTCGCTGACCTAACACTTACAAAGGGAGCTTAGCTCCCTTAGGTCACTATCGAAGGTTTCTGTAGTTATGATTCCTTCTTGTGTGATCGACCAGACTAAGTCCTGTTGCTGTTCTCGGGGAGGATAAATCTTCCCTTGGGAGTAGCAACGCCTTCCTTGCTTTGGTGCTCTGGAAGCTGGCAGGTATTATACTACTGCGCTGGCCCTTTCCCTTAGTTCTCCCTTAGGCTAAGACAAAGTTCTTGGCTGCGGGTGATCTGTCACTAAAGCAAGGTTGGCAGGACCCTCTTGTCCCTTCCCCCTCTATCTCCGTAATGGCCTAGCCATTACTGTACTGTACCTTGCCGGCCGGCAGAGCTGGCTGGCAGGGGTATTACTGTACTGTATGTCATTCTACTTCTGGACCTAGTATAGGTTGGGATATGGAATTGACTAAGCCCATTGCCGGCCGGCAGAGATGCTGGACGGCAAGGGTCTTATGTTTTCGAGTGCTGCCCGGACCTCTCTTGGTCCCTCATCCATGCCTGCCGGCAGAGCCGGACGGCATTGGTCAAGGAAGCCTGAATTAAGTTTCTCCCCTTCCTTATATGCACTCTTTCGGTTGCCGGGCTTGGGGGGTTGTGTACACTCTTATCCCGGCATCCATTCTATTTTCTTCTAGTGCTGTACTTGTCCCGGCTGCCGGCCTATGAGGCCGGCAGCCGGGCAGGTGTAGTCTTCTGGTTCTTTTGCTGCCGGCTGGCATCGGTCTTGTACCTTTGCCGGCCGGCTTATGTCAGTCCTTGTCTGCCGGTCACCAAGAGTGTGGCCGGCAGCTGGGTACTACCTTGTGTAGTTGCTGGCCGGCAATCATTGCCGGCCAACACTGGCTGTTGCTGGCCGGCAGCTGCTGCCGCCGGCACAGGCATTTGAACCAGAGGGCTGCCGCCCTATAGCTGTTAAGTAGTATACTTTAAAGCTAATTGTGGTGTGTGCCGGCCGGCAAAGGCAGGCCGGCACACATCCTCCTATACTGTACTAGTATTCTTCTGTATAGCATATACAGTAAGAAGAAAACTATAGTAAAAGTTTAGGTACAGCACTGTATCTTCTAACACTATTGTGTTTTCTTGCACGGCCCTTTGCTGTTGCCTTC
>NC_090725.1:91035353-91042853 GCF_036898095.1 Palaemon carinicauda | reverse complement strand
CGGGGGTTCAAGTACTTTTCGGTTGGGCTCTTTCAAATTGGAGCGTGATGATTGGCCGGCCGGGAGAAAGATGTCATCTCCGATTGGCTGATTGAGTTGTCAAGTTAACGTTCATTGGTGACAGGAAGTCGAGAGGAAATCCTTGATTGGCTGGAGAGGCAGGTGGATGAAAGACCCCAATCAAGTGGTTAATGAGTGGACCTAGGTAGCTTAAGCCAGTGGACGGAAGAGTTTCTTTTCAGGGAAGAGGAAAAAATGCGAAAAATCACTATGTTGAGAAGTCCGGCAGATGATAAAGATCTCAATGCAATCATAGTTCTAATCTAAAGGTTGACGCACTTCTGAAAAAAAGACATCGCTCTTATGTGCAACCTTCCGCTCTAGAAAGTCACTATCTTTTAGTGCCAAAAGAGGAACGCTTATAATAAGACATATATCCGATTACCAATGATAGTTGCATAAAACAGATTTTTAATCGATTAAATGTCAAACACTGTAATTAAGTATAAATCAATGCGTGGGCTATAATGCATTAATACACCTCAGTTCAATCCATAAGTTCAAATTTATCAGAATACGATCAAAGAATCATCAAGTATAATCTGAACGCTGAAATTCATAAATCATAATACCACATCATCCTCATCAGGCTTTTATTTTGACTCATAAACAGTGGTTACACATAATTCAAACGTGAACGATTATGATACTAATGATTCAGGAAACACACTCCTGCCGAGGTATGAATAATTGGTTATTTAGTGAAACAAGGAGAAGCATTCAATTGATTCTTTAAATAAGTAATCCAAATTTCAACTGAAGGTTTTTTCTTTTTAAGCAACGAAAAAGATTCAGTAAACTTTCCAACACGGGGGTTACTGGGCGTTAATTTTTACTGGTGGATCATAACCATGATATGAAATGCTAAAATACGCATCAACGCGCACACACAAACTAAGAAAAAATAGGCATTCTTCATAGTAGTTTCTACAGAGCAGTAGTACTGACGTGAAATACAAGTTGCATACCAGCAACATACAATACGAGAAAAAAAAATGGTGTAGATAATTATATCACTGATCACTAGCATTGCTATCATTAACATCCACGAAGGACAGTCAAAGGAGGTTAATACTGGATCCCTAATGGAATAATCAGGCAATATTCCGCAATGAAAATACTACTTTGAAGTCAGATGAAAAAAGAAAACAATATAATCCTTTTTCAAAAAAAGAAAAAGAAAAATATTAATGTATAACATAAAAATGGTACGGCCCGTTAATAAAGTATTTTATAGGTGATGTGAAAAAAAATAATCTGAGGTAACTATGAAATTAAAGATAATATAATGAAACACTTGTTATAAATCACGATAAAAACGCAATCAGATCCAATATTTAAGACATCAAAACGATTGGTCACGCTTTAGTATCCAATTACTTTTGGGTATAACTTGAATATGTTTTTCTAGAGGATTTACGATACCAATAGAATTTTGGCGAGGTTATTTGGAGAGAAAAAAAAAAAAAAAAAAAAAAAAAAAAAAAAAAAAAAAAAAAAAAAAAAAAACATCATTATTACTCCAAAAAGTCATGAGTTACTTCTACTGGGAAAAAGTGATTCTTTGTGATTGTTTAGAGTGGATGACTATTACAGCATAACTAATGGTAAATTGAAAGCAGAGCAATAAAACCTTAGCTGATCTACTCTTTTTCTGTCGGATTACCTCTGTTCTGTCATCAGTTGTGAAAGGATACAATAGGCATTCCTGGTTATGACTTGCCAGATAATAAAAATTATCAGGTACACTACAGTCAAGTAACAACCAGGAGTAAAGTATATTTAGGTGGATACAAAGAGAAATTAGGTTTTAACGGGGGAGTTTATAGGTCTACATGCCGAGTCTTCAGCCACCATTGCCTGGCACTCCCTGGTCATACCTTGGGTGGAGAGGATCTTGGGCGTTGATCATATCAGTTTCTAAAGCATTTCCTGCTAGCTAGGGCATTGCCACTGTCCCTTACCTCTGCCATTCAGGAGTGGCCTTGAAAACCTTAAAACGGGAAACCATGAGCAAGAAGAAATTTCCCAAGCTGAACAGGAGAGGTGGATGGGAAGAGAAAGGCCAATTATATGAAACACCCGTCTTTTGAAACACATAAAAGCTTCGAACAGCAAGAAGAAAAACATAAGCACGACAAAAGTTCTTAAGTATGATGAGAGAGAGAGAGAGAGAGAGAGAGAGAGAGAGAGAGAGAGAGAGAGAGAGAGAGAGAGAGAGAGAGAGAGAGAGAAAATGTGTGGCTCTCTCGAAACTGATGGAAATAAAAATACAAATTTGTATTACAATACAATGTTTACATGTATAATGTTCACCTCTTCAACTTCAAATATAGGCTATGGACATTCGCATCACACTCTCACCTGTATCATATTGTAGGTAGTAGGTTGGCCAGGCCACCAGCCACCCATTGAGATACTACCACTAGAGAGGTATTGGATCCTTTGACTGGCCAGACAGTAATGCATTGGATCCCTCTCTCTGGTCACGGCTTATTTTTTCTTTGCCTACACTTACACAGAATAGTCTGGCCTATTCTTTACATATTCTCGTCTTTCCTCATACACCTGACAACAATGAGATACTTAACACTTCTTCACCCAAGGGGTTAATTACTGTACTGCAATTTGTTCAGTGTACTTTCCTCTTGGTAAGGGTAGAAGAGACTCTTTAGCTATGGTAAGCAGCTCCTCTAGGAGAAGGACACTCCAAAATTAAACCATTGTTCTCTAGTCTTGGGTAGTGCCATAGCCTCTGTACCATGGTCTTCCACTGTCTTGGGCTAGAGTTCTCTTGCTTGAGGGTACACTCGGGCACACTATTCTATCTTATTATTATTGTTTTTCTTCCTCTTGTTTTTTTAAATGGTGTGTTGGGCAGGCTTAATAGAAGGGCCATGGATGCCTGGTGGTTTATCAAGAGGTTGTCTTTTCCTTTTTCTGATTCTTTTTCTTCTCAAAACCATCCTTACTGTCCTCCCTTCAGTTGAAGTGGCTATCCTGGAGGGTATTTAGCCTTGCATGGTGTATAGGCTCCTCCGTGTTGACCAGTTTTTCCGACTTTTTACTATAGTCTCTGGGTATCATCAATCACATTATTTATAATTCTGTACATATTGTTTTTGTTATAATTCTTGTTAATCTAGTTTTTAAGTATGATGTCTCTTTTTTATTTCTATTAAATCTTATGCTGTCTGGAGACATTGAGCGAAATCCGGGACCAGTACGTCCTAGATTTCGTCAATGTCGTCTTCTGTTTTGCAATATTCGTGGTCTTCATGCAAATATCCAAGACCTTACAGTTGCGTCCAGACAGTATGATATTCTTTTGTGCTCAAAAACTTTGATTTCTAATATGAGGCACTCATCTGAGCTCCTTAAAACTGGTTTTAAGAAGCCAATAATGTTGAAAGGTGATGCCATCCCTAAGGCCAGGGGAATGGCGGTGTATATCAGGACCGAGTACCCTGCTTCTCATAAGTCCTGCTATAAATGTGGATGTCATGAGATTCAGGTAAATAAAGTATGTGGCAGGCATAACAACTTTTATTTGTGTTCCATCTACCGGAATCCAGACATGGATGATTCTATCTTCGATTGTCTTCTTACCATTATGGCTAAGATACAAGATGATGATAGAAAGGCTTCTTTTGTCTTTGTTGGTGATTTTAATGCTCACCATAGGGAGTGGTTAAGTTCTATCTCTCCTACCGATCGCCATGGCTTAAGAGCTTTAGACTTTGCCTCTGAATCAGGCTGAGAGCAAATCATAAATAAAGCTACTCACAGGTCTGGTAATTGCTTGGACCTCCTATACGCTGACTCCCCTGGCGTTATAATTAGTAAGGTTGGTTCTCCAGTCGGGACTTCCTTTGGACAGTGAGTGACTGGTGCCATCTGGTTTAAGTAAAGGAGGAACTGTTGCATCTTCACCAAAGAGTGCAGATTTAAGGGTAGACCACCATTTATGTTCCTGAGTTGTACCAGAAAGGGTTTCTTTTATGGTTAAATTGTATTCCTTTTCAGTTGAGTCATAAACTCTCTGAGCAAAAGCTCGAAGCTGAGTATAGTTGTTCCAGGTCAAATCTGATCTGTTACCCTTCCAAAGGTGATACGCCTCCTGCTTCTCCAAATAAGCACGTCTACAATCATCATTGAACCACGGTACCTTAGCACACGAGAAGAGATACGCCTATCAATTATGTCGACTAGATTCTCATTCAAAGGGACAACAGGATCTACACTACTATATAATTATGACCAATTCAAGCACAAAAGATCATGCAAAATCCCATTCCAGTCTGCTTGGAATTTCATATAAATTTTACATGAGTATGATATATCAGGGACAGGCTGCTCAGTCTTCACTACTAATGAAATCAAGGCATGATCAGCCCTTTTAGCTGATGTTTTTGACAGTAAACAGAGTAATGAAAAACTTGAACTTCCTCATTCCTGTTTTCCTGAGGCTAAACTAACTAGTTTACCTTTTCGATCTCGTGAGATTAAAGCTCTGTTGATGGACCTTGATGCTTATGGAGGTGTAGACCCAAATGGTATTTTTCCTTTGTTTTTTATAAAGACAGCAGATTTCTTAGCTCAAAAGTTATCTGTTATTTAGCACAACTTAGCAAGAAGAGGAGCTTATAGCACTTGTTGGAGAATTGGTAATGTTACTCCTCTATGAAAATGTGTTTGTGGTAGCTCAAGTCCCACTGATTACCGCCCAATTTCCATAACTCCCATATTATCTAACGTTTTTGAACGTCTTCTGGCAAAACATCTTAATAGGTTTGCTAAAAGTAATCACCTACTCCCTAGTTAGCAATTTGGTTTTCGTAAAGGCCTTGGAGCATGTGATGCCCTTCTTACAATCTCCAATGCTGTACAGAAATCCCTTGATTGTGGTCAGGAAGTTCGTATGATCGGCCTTGATTTTAGTGCTGCCTTTGACCGTGTTAATCATGAGGCCCTTGTTTTCAAACTCAACAGTTGGGAGTGGGTGGGTCGTTTCTTAGCATTATTATTTATTTTTTAAGTAATAGATCTCAAAGAGTTGTTGATGGGCACGATAGCGAGTATAGGAATGTGATATCCGGTGTTCCACAGGGTAGTGTTCTTGGGCCATTACTTTTCATACTATATACACATGACATGCGGTTTGGCCTAGAAAACAAGCTTGTTGCATATGCAGATGATGCTACTCTCTTTGCATCAATTCCATCCCCTGAATGTGGATCTGGGGTTGGTGAATCCCTTAATAGAGATTTAGCTAAAATTAGTGCATGGTGCAAATTATGGGGTATGAAGTTGAATCCTAACAAAACTCAAATTATGATTGTAAGTAGGTCAAGGACGGTGGCTCCTCAACATCCGGATCTCAGTATTGATAATGTTTCTTTAAATTTGTAAGACTCTTTTCAAATTTTAGGTGTGATTCTCGACAGCAAATTTACTTTTGAGAAACACATTAGGTCTGTGTCTTCTTCAATTGCACAAAAAATTGGCTTACTGAGAAAGTCTTACAAGATTTTCGGTGATCAATCTATTCTGAAGAAGTGTTTTAATTCTTTCATTCTACCTTGTTTTGAGTATTGCTCTCCTGTCTGGTCTTCAGCTTCTGATTCTCATCTTAATTTGTTGGACAGAAACTTAAGGTCTATTAAATTTCTTATTCCTGATCTACATATTAATCTTTGGCACCGTCGTTCAATTAGTTCATTATGCATGTTGCATAAGATTTTTCATAATTCTGACCATCCTTTACATTCAGATCTCCCTGGACAATTCTATCCTGTTCGTAATACTAGGCTGCCAGTTAATTCTAAAAGCCAGGCCTTCTCCATCACGAGGCTCAATACTACACAGTATTCTAGAAGTTTTATTCCAGCTGTGGAATGATCTTCGTAATCGGGTAGGTGAATCAGTAGAACTTCAAAAGTTCAAAGTTGGAGCAAATGTTTTTATGTTGACCAGGCTGACATGAGTCTTTTTATTGTTTATATATGACATATCTGTTTTTGACGTTATTAATAGTTTATATAGGACATATCTGTTTTGACGCTGTTACTGTTTTCAGAATGATATATTGTTAATTCATTCTCATCATTTATTTATTTCCTTATTTCTTTCCTCACTGGGCTATTTTTCCCTGTTGGAGCCCTTGGGCTTATAGCATCTTGCTTTTCCAACTAGGGTTGTAGCTTGGCTAATAATAATAATAATAATAATAATAATAATAATTCAAAGTTTAATGTTTGGCTATAAATACATATCTGACACAGAGACAGTTTAAAAAGCACATTCTCTCTCTCTCTCTCTCTCTCTCTCTCTCTCTCTCTCTCTCTCTCTCTCTCTCTCTCTCTCTCTCTCTCTCTCTCTCTCTCTATAACAACAATAAGCCCGGATACTTGGACGCCTACCGTGTGAACATCCAGTATCTGTCCATCTGTCTAAGTGTTCGTCTTCTCCCCGTCAATAAGCTCGACTACGTAAACTATCCTTTGAGCCGGAGTTAACCGTTTTAATGAGCAACGCCTTAAGCGGCATGACAATAGGTGCCCTCGCCAGGAATTGCTAGCCACCTGGAAGTCACGTGACCGAGCGTGTGCCTCACAGGATGTCGTGATTGGTCAATTTGACGTGATGAGGGCAGGATGGAAGTGGAGAACTCGTGTAAACACAGCATCAAAATATATATGAGCAATATAAAGTAATTTCCAAATTGGAAATTTTAATTTTTTTTTTTTTCAGAAACGGACGTTAAATGTATCACCATGTAAACAGCATCAAAATGTATATGAGCAAAATACAGTAATTTCCAATTTAATATCACATCTTATTATTGCTACTATTTCTTCTTTATTACTATCATTAATACCATAGTTACTATAATCAGTATGATTTTATTTTTATATGATGGCAGTGGAGGTGGTAATGTTCAATGTCAGTATTATAATTATCACCTAATATGGTCATTATTTCCTCTTTATTACCCTCACTCATATCATTATTACTATTATCAGTACAATTTTAGCTGTGATAATGAAAGTGGAGATGGTGATGGTCATTGTCAGTATTATTATTATTACTGTTATATCATTACTACTACAATCCACATATATCAGCTGTAAGCTGATATACTATACTGGTCAATGTACTATTCAAGACAAACTATGGGCAGCCTACTTCATACTGTTAGCATCACTTCCGATGAAATACCGCTCCTTATCGCTACGAATCTCGCGTTAACGAGGGTTCAGTGCTTAATGACCAGGACACGTGACCTCATTCACCTCCTAAATGCACATCACGTGACTACGATCTCACCCGCCACCAACCCATTTACCTGCTTAACCACACACCTATCCCATCGCTCTCTCTCTCTCTCTCTCTCTCTCTCTCTCTCTCTCTCTCTCTCTCTCTCTCTCTCTCTCTCTC